>NC_025993.2:130431353-130513853 GCF_000442705.2 Elaeis guineensis
GGTGACATCCTGATCGAGAACTTAACTTCTTATAACTTAAAACTATTTTAGGTTCCTGAGCCAATCTTTATAATTGATTCTAATTAGTTGGTTGGTTTCAAGTATGTGAGCTAGTGGATTAGAAGCTGATATTTTATTCTTGCAAAGAGCAAAGATTTAAGTCAGATTTTTGTATTTGTATTAAAATATTTATTTTAGAATTATTTTAAAAATAAACATGTCTCTTATTATTTTTTTGAATCTTCTACACTCTTCGGATAGAGAAACAAAAATCTTTCGCGACTAGGATTTCTAATGGATATTGCAGTCTAACCAATTTGACGCACCATCTTATCTAATAATTATTGATGATACTTAAATTAATGAGTAGATAACTCTTATCTAATGCTTCTTAAGTAAGTTATAGACATCTTCAGTCTCTAAGTCATATAGGTCTTATCTGACAATTATTGATTTCATTTCTTAGTTAAATCAGACCCACCATTCAAATGCATAGGTAAAGCCATTATTGAATCCCTCATCTAACAGTTATTGGACCTAACCTCATCTTTATCTTGTAGTGTCTTATGCTAATAGAATGGTTGTATCTTTCTGATGCAATTGAACCACTGTGGCAAGCTGAGAACAGTCAATACTGGTAGGACCCCTGCACATATACAACGGTAGAAGATCGCTTGACTTAATATATATTTTGAGGAGTTTTAATTCAGGTCTTAAATCATGATTATTTACATCTAATAAAAATAAAAGTTCATAAAATATAAATAATAAAATCAGTGATGATCATGAATCTAAGGAAGAGATTCAGGCTCGAGCCCTTGAGAGCCAAATTGGGATCTATGGGTCAAAGATACAAGCATTGGCACGTCAACTGATTTGATCATCTTCAACTCTTTGAATCGATCCAAAGCATATCCTCGATCTCATCGCAGTCAACACCTTGATCTAGCCTCAACCAATAGCTCGACTCGATCCGTGCTTGTTTTGTATTGTAGGCTTGCAATCGATCAACCATTGATGTGTAACTAATTACATAATACAACCTATAAAATACATAACAGAAAAATTAATTATAATCCTTTAAATCATATAAGACTTGTAGGTCTCCAAATTATATAAATCTGTTGATGCTTGCAAGCACCCAAAAATAAACACTTTTGCATACAGACAAGATCCAAAACATGAATCATAGAGATTATAAAAGGTTGCAATCCAATGATCATCACCATATGTATCTTATACATAAAAAATAGAAAATTTCAAATTTGGATATTAAGCTGATCATTTCACATAGATTCCAATAGATATTATATGATCTCATCACCATAACTTTCTGATCTTATGGACTATCAATATTGACTGATCAAATCAGCCAACAATATTAGATTTTATATTTTTCAAATCTCATTAAATGATTTATAAATCATCACGTTCATGATCTTGTCTACTTGTAATCAATCATCACAAAAATATTCCATGAAAATAGTAATGAAGTATGATCTATGATACCCAAATCAGCAATTTAATCTTAAAACATATGAGGGTGGCTCTGATACCACTGTTAGAAACAACAGATTGATTAATCTACACTGCAGAAGGATAAAATAAAATTTTTAATTAATCACATGGTGGAATAAAAATTAATTTTTTAGATTATTATATGAGATCTCATCTCGAATCAATCTCAGATCTCTCATAGTTATTAAGATTAAGATTAAGAGATGGAAGATTGGATCTTCATTTTTGCGAGGATAGTTCTTCACCATAATTTGATGATCATGGATGTCTTTATGATTCTTTTGAAGCCGTACAAGCATCTGATCTCATAGGTATCCATATGAGGTCATTATCTGATTAAGAATCTAATCTCACTAGTGTTGGGATTCAGATGTGCAGTAAAAAATAGATTTTAAAATTTTTAAACATGTATCAATACTTGATTGCATAAGATCCAAATCCCAATCTCAAAATCACCTTGATGATTCTAATCAAACATAATCCAAGTAGCAAGTAAATGAGAAAGAAGATCTGATATATCTTCTAGTAAAAATTTGAATTGATCATTGATTTGTTTTCTTTAGGCATACAAGCATATGCCCTCCAATGGTGATCTACATGGGTCTCAATTAAGGAGTCTCTCCAAACTAGTTTGTTGATTTTCTTCTCAAGAAATCAGCAAGTCCTCTTCCTCTCTCTCCCTCTAGGCATCTCCTCTCTCTAGGCATGGAGATTATTGTCACCCAACCCTTGGACATTGGCCCCCTCTTTATAAACCCAAACCCCTCATGAAAACCCAACTCCTGGGTGTCCACAATTCATGATTTCAATTAGGAGTCAAACTCCTAAACCAGTCCAACACCTAGGCATGTGGATTTCCATACCTGACGCCCAACCTTTAGGTGTCAACACACAAAGGTATGAAGCCTTTTTAATGAGGTATCAAAGGGCGTGGAGGAGTCCTCAACATCGATTCCTCCCTTTTTGGTGTTAAATATGCTAACATGAAACTCTTTCACATGTGAAGGCAAGAGGGGCACAAAGGAGATGTGGAGTCCTTCTCCAAGTCGGACTCCTTTTACATAAAGGCTAGCAGGTGTGAGAAATTAGTTAGGCACCAACTACTTGACCCAATTAACTCCCAATCCAATTAGAGATTCAAGTAGATGGGGATTTATGAGTTTAATCATGTGCTAGCATGTTTGACCTAAATCCATTAAGATTTCAACTAGATCCTTACTGAATTAGGACTTCTCAAGCCTAATCAAAAGTCCATGACCAATTTTCTTTTATGTGTGACATATTGTATTTCACATCTCACTAGCAGTAGGTCCAGACTCATATCAACCTAGTCCAATTAGAACTCTTCTAATCAATTAGGTCTAAGATATTTTGAGCTCATAAATTACAATTAAGTAGAACTCTTCTAATTTAATTGCTGAATTAAACTCTTTAATTCATGAGAACCTATAAGTCAAGATTGATGTCTAGCAATGTATCATGATTATCCAGAAGATATAAAATTTGATGGAATACCAAACTATCCTTCCATGGTGAGTTATTGTGCAATTTAATCCTTCGATCACACAACATCCCAAACATACCATGGGTATGAAATTATCTCAAGCCTAAATATCTATCCATATATATCTCGATTTGATGATGATGACTCAATTGATGAACCATTAAAAATTTTTTCTAATGTTCATCCTGCTCTGGCCAGATACTTCCTGAGTTATTATCCTATGAGACCACATAGGATGTTCTCTCCTCTTATAAGGAGTGATCGATCTTTTGTTGACTACTCACAACCTCCATGCATACCTTACCATATTCAGAGCATCCCACACATATCTTAGAGAGTCATGTTAGAGTATGAATCAAAGTATAGATCCATATGCATAAGGTACCATAGTGATCTTAAGTCTAAGGATCACTGGCACCACTTTCAATAGAGAACCATCTTTTAATATGCTAGTAAGATTCCATCAGATATTCTCTCTGTGAATCAGTTCAGTAAACTCATTCTCTAATGAGCACCTACACTCTTATATTAGTATCTCCACACAAGTGATTGTAAGATCAATCATTCTCTCCATCGAGCATACATAGGATGTACCAGTTCAGTATTTTCGATTCCCAGCTCGATGATCCTTCGACTGAAAATATTTTAGACTAGAACTATCAAGATTTTAGATCTCACTGGAATGATCTCATCATGATCCTAAAATCATTATCCTAATCTATAGGGTTCATTATAATCTTAATTAAGTTACAGGTGAAATAAAAGATGCAGTATGATGAAACATAATGCCTCATATCATTATCAAGTATATAATGTCATGTACATGAGCATGGAGAATAAAATAAAAAAGTTTCATCATATCATTCATGCGATTAGCTCTTGTAGAGCACTATCTTTCAATCTCTCACTTGCACTAAAGTCAATCACCCCTATATCTAATGCCCATGCTATCAAGGTGGTGATCAAATTGCTACTGTGATAAGACCTTTGGAATGGGTCCACTATGTTGTTTATTGTATCAACTCACTCTATGACCATATCTTGTCTTTCGATAATTTCTCGAACAAGATAGAAATATCTGAGGATGTGCTTGGATTTCTAGTGAAATCTTGGTTCCTTCATCTGAGCAACAATTCCAATATTGTTACAATAAAGTGGCACTCTCTGAAATCATACCTTACTCGATGATGAAGTTCTTCATCTAGACGGCTTTCTTAGCAGCTTCACTCATAGCAATGTACTTTGCCTCAGTGACTGAGTTAGCAACAGTCTACTATTTGAAACTTTTCTAACTCACTGTGCCTTCATACAGAGTAAACACATATTCTGAGATTGATTTGCTATTATTTGAATCAGATTAAAAATTAGAATCAGTGTAATCTTTCAGTTTCAAATATGATCCTCCATATATCAGAAAATCTATTGGTTATGCCCAAAGTATGAGCCACATCAGGCCTGGTATATAGCATGGCATACATAATAAATCCCACCACCGAAGTATAAGGGATTGTGCTTATTCTCTTTCTCTCTTTAAGTGTCTTAGGAGATATCTTCTTAGAGAAATGTATGCTGTCACTCATGGGTAAGTAACCTCTCTTACATTCATTTATGTTGAACCTTTTAAACACGAGATCTATGTACTTAGATTGGGATAAGCTTAGCATCTTTTTAGATCTATCCCTATAGATTTTTATGCCCAATATATATGATGCTTCATCCAAGTCTTTTATGAAAAACTTCTGTGATAGTCAGATCTTGATCGATTGCAACATTGGAACATCATTCTCAATGAATAGTATGTCATCTACATACAAAACTAAGAAGATAATGACACTCCTACCTATCTTCTTATACACACATGATTCATCTATACTTTGATGAAGCTAAATGATTTGATTATCTCATCAAAATGGATGTTCCAACTCTTCGATGCCTGTTTTAATCCATAAATAGATTTCTTTAGCCTACACAATTGGTTTGCCCTTCCATTAGAAACAAACCCCTCTGATTGAGTCATGTAGACTTTCTTCTTAAGATTCTTATTAAGAAAAGCAATTTCAACATTCATCTGTCAGATCTCATAGTTATAATATGCAGCTATAGCAAGCAAAATTTGAATGAACTTGAGCATTGCTACTGATAAAAAGATCTCTTCATAGTGAAGATCTTGTCTTTATTTGAAACTTTTTGCCATTAGTCTAGCCTTGTAGGTTTCTATTCGGCCATTCGCAGTAATCTTCTTCTTGAAGGCCCACTTGCAACCTATTGAGGTCACACCTTCAGTGCATCAACCAAAGTATGTACTTAATTGGTATACAAGGAGTCCATCTTAAATTTTATGGCTTTAAGCCATCTGTCAGAGTCTCTACTCATGACTACTTTCGAATAAGTTATGGGATCATCATTTTTAATAATGTGTGGCTCATTGTCATTCTTAATGATAAATTTATATTTGAGTGATATATTATGCACTCTGTTTGATCTTTAGAGAGGAGATGTGTGATGTAGTCGTACCTCATCAATGGGCACAATTGGTCAGGATCGACTTATGAATTCTTTATACATTTTTATGGGATAGACAGTGGGTCTTCAAAGAACTATCCTCCTGCTACCTCCTTCTTGGATAAACTCTTTCTTTAAGAAAATGGCATGTGTACTGATAAATACCTTTTGTTCGGTAGGGTGGTAGAAGTAATATCCCATACTCTTCTTAGGATAACCTACAAATCTATACTTATCCGATCTAGCACTTAGCTTATGTCCATCAACTTTTTTCACATAAGTTGGGCAGCCCCATACTTTTAAATATCTAATGCTTGGTCTCTTTTCTTTTCATATCTCATATGAAGTGCTAGAAATAGATTTTGAAAATAATTTATTGAGAACACATATAGCTGTTTCTAGAGCATAGTCCCTGAATAAGATCAGAAGGTCTATGAAGTACATTATGAACCGCACCATATCTAATAGAGTGTGATTCCTCCTTTCTACAACACCATTTAATTTGGTGTATAAGGAGAGGTCCATTCATAAAGAATTTTTTTTCTTGAAGATGATCAAGAAATTCACTAGTTAAATATTCACCCCCTCGATCAGATTAAAAAGCTTTAATATTTTTATCAGTTTATTTCTCAACCATATTTTGATACTCCTTAAACTTATCAAAAGCTTCAGATTTATATTTTAACAAATACACGTATCCAAATCTCAATAAATCATCAGTGAATATGATGAAATAGGAGTATCTCCCTTGGCCTGAGTTGTCATTGGCCCACAAACATCCATATGTATGAGGCCTAACAATTCGCTCGTCCTCTCCCCATGGTTTTGATCATCTTTTCTATGAGATAAGATTCACAAGTTTCATATGATTCAAAAAATTTTCTCTCTATAACTTATTTATTCTTGACTCACTAATCTGATTAAGTCGGCAATGCCAGAGATATATGACATTCTTATTTTTTTTATTTTTTTTATTTTTTTCTTATTTTTATCAATATGAAAAATATTATCATGGAGTGTTAGAAACATAAGACTATTGTCTATATAACCATAACCATAAAATTCACTAGAAAGAGAAATAGAGCAATTTTTACTCTTTTCATTAATTTCAAAATCATGTTCCAATAATAAAAGTATAAAAATAATATTTGATAAATTTAGATATATAATAATAGTTTACTAGTTTCAAAATCTTGTCAGAAGGCAACTCTAATAAATAGATTCCTATAGCTTTGATCTCGATGGACTCTCCACTAGTACCAAACAGCTCGAAGTCACCTTTATGCAGCTTCTTTATTCTCTGTAGTCCCTGTAATGATTTGCATAAGTGAGAACCACAGATGATATCTAATATCGAAAAATTTGAAGTTGAAATACTTAATGATAAATTAGTCTGTATCATATACAAATTTTTAGGAGTAGCAATATTTGTCTCCTTTTGCTGCTTCATGCTCGCAAGATAGTTTTTGTAGTTCCTCTTTCAATGACCTTCTTTACCGCAATGGAAACATTTATCCTTGGCAGAGACATTCTTCACCTTCTTACCCTTAGAGATGCTATCTTTAGGGCTCAATTTTTTTTTTCTTTGAACCCTTCTTGCATGCCTTCTTAGGGCCATCCACTAGCATAATAAGAGCTTTTTAATTCTTGAAGTGGCACTTAGCTATTTTCAACATATTGAGTAGCTCTGGTAGACTAATGTTCAATTTGTTCATATGAAAACTAATGATAAACTGAGAGAAAGAATCGAAGAGTGATTGTAGGATCAAATCTTGGCTAAGCTCACCATTCATAATAAAACCCAATTGACCTAATTGTGTGATCAAGTCAATCATTTTGAGCACATGGGTCTGTACGGATATGCCCTTACTCATCCTCGCATGGAATAACTACTTCGATATTTTATATCTAGTAGTTCTACTCTACTCTCCATATTACTCCTTCAGATTGAGGAGTATAGATTGAGGATCCATGCTCTCATACTATCTCTGCAACTCATTGCTCATAGAGATTAGCATGATGCACTTGACAGTTGTATTGTCATCCTGCTATATCTTGTTTGTGGCTTTTTCCTTCTTTGTGGCATCATCTCTGATCGGATCGAGATTAGAAGTATCAAAAAAATAGAAAACTTTCTTCTGGATGAGAATTATTCTCAAGTTCATCAACCAATCCATGCAATTAGATCCGATCAATTTGTTGGCATCAAGTATGTCGTGTAGTGTAAGTGAAGATGCCATGATGCAAATTAAATCTATAATATAAGAGCAAAACATAAGCATACTACTTATGATAATATATACAACTAGATGAGATCTTTTGTCTAATCATGTCTTCCACTTATTTGGCAAATTTCATAACTCTCTATTGTGAAAAATGAGAAATCCTATCGTTGGATTTCTTGGTGGGGTTGAAATCTCAATTTCTTATAGAAGTCTTGTAGATAGCATAACAAACTTCCATGAGTTCAAAGGTTGATAACTCTTATCAATTACATCTCATGCAACTTCCAACATATTTTTTATTTCTAAAATACTTGTAGCCTTATAGATAGCACAACAAGCTATAATATTTTAGTTAAGTCACATCCTTCATTCTCATGAGGTCATATCTGAATAATCCACCTTATAGATTACACAACAAGGCACCATCCCCAAATATGCTATAAGCATCATTATGTACTAAGTTAACATCATATTAAGTCCTATAGCAAGTATTGTGGATAGCACAATAAACTCACTATAATTTTTGACATATTTTTTTGACTTAGCGTGAAGGAAGGCATAGATAGCGTTCTTAACACTTCACCATTATGACTTAATATAATTTTTTATGAGAAACTTTTGGTCTCATACACATCCATAATATGTATATATGCATCACATTTAGTATATACATCTAACTACCAGCATAGAAGAGCATATAAAATTGGATGGTTATGGACTTTTCTAATGTAATTTATCCGAGCCACTTGGATATATTACGGATCTCATCCTAGGTGCATGATAAATTGAACCATCTCATAGTCTATTTTCATGTGCCTCTACTCTTGATCTGTCTGGTAGTCCTATCTTCATCTCCACGAAGGCCTCAATGAATGCTTCATCTTTTTTTTTTATTCGTAAATACAAAGAAACTTTTTTTATCTATTTATAAATAAAATTTTTCATCCTTACCTTTACATTAACATGTAAACATCCCAATCAATAGTTGAAAAAATATGTTGGAAGAAACAGAAAGATGCAACCAAATACATGAATGAACCAGACGCACATAGCCTCTATTTTTGAACTTACAACCATGTTAGAAAATCGGGTAGGTAGCATGTGTAGTTTCAAAACTTTTGAAAAATGTAGTAGAAAATAAAATAGGTTAAACCCTTTAACCCCACATGTAAAAGATCAAATCTAATCCTATCGAAGCCCAAAAGAAAATGCATATATATACAATCTGGAGTTTAGAAACAAATATGAGATCAGATCTCAATACCTTGATGTGAGTAGATATTCACCGCTTCCGATGATCATGGATTCGTAGATGCTCGAGCCGTATACATATCCGGCCTCTATGGATATCTATCGAGATCAATTTTGAACTAATCTCTCCTTGTAAAAGATTCTTCTTTCCAAGAAGAATCTTAGCCTTGAACACTTTTATCAACACTTTGATCTGGACTGTGGGATCAACTCCTTGATCAACAGCCTTTTTCTTCTTCTCGTCGATCTTCACTCTTGAAGTCATAAAGCACTACCTCTTGACGTAGGGAAAAGGAGACGCCCAACTCTTGGGCATGGAAGAGAAGAGAGGGAGGAGAGGAGGCATGGAGAAGAGAGAGAGAGAGAGATTTTTCACCAAAAAATAATTAGCTAGAAACTCTAGAGACATACCTTTTATATAGGCACTACTCTGACACATAATAGGAACCCAATTATCTTAAAAAGGTAGATCCTTATCTCATAAGAATTTTCTATTTTTTTAATATAATTTATTCTAATTAAAATCAGATATAAATGATATATAATCAGCCGCTTTAAGCAGGTACAAGAGGCACCCATCTAATACATGTCAGGTAGTTGGGTGCCAACTCTTAGCGCCTCACAAAGGGATTTCTAGCTAAATAAGAGAGGGCATGGCCCCACTCTCTCTCCTCCACACCATGCCACATAAGAGGGAGCAGGCCCCTCTAGGATTTGGCACCCAATTTTTGCCAAAAGAGAAAGAAGGCACCATCCAATTTTTCATCTATTCCACATGCATACTTTGAGATAATTAGGAGATAAAGAAGAGATAATATTAGGATAATTATGCTAACTAATTGACTTAATCAAATCCTCTTGAGCTCATAATTAAGAACCCAATTAAATCTAAATAAATTTAGGTTAGGTTCCAGGCTATGGACTTAATCAAATCAAAGTTCTGAGAAGAATTAGGTTTAACCGTATGCTAGCATGGTTCTCAAAAACCTAATAGGATTTCAATAAATCCTAACCCAATTAAACTTCACATGCCCAAATGATAAATTCAAGATTAAATCTCTTAATATGTGACCCCATAGATTTTATTCTATCTGGTAGTGAGATATATTATGGTCTCCATCACAAGATCATCAAAACTCTTTTTGATGGATTGGAATATTTTTAATTCTACCTTTTGAGGACCATCGATCATCAAGATGATGCCCGATGAGTCTCACAATCCATCAGTGACACCTAGTAGTATGTAGTGACAATTCAATAGAATAAAAGTATGAACTTTTAGGTATAGTTATCATATGATTCAGTCCTTCTATCGTGAGTCCCGACTTGACGGAGGTCATGGAGAACTTATCAGACCCCATCTTCAGTCATATGTAAGATTGGCTCGACTCGAGTTCATTTGTGAATCTTGTAAATTTTTTTTTAATATTCACACTTGCTTTGGCCAAAGACTTTCTGAACTCAGTCTCGCAAATCGTATAGAACTTCTCTTTTTCTACCAAGATTGATAGATTCCATCTGGGTGAATCCTACTCCAAACAGTGAATCTGAACCTACTGAAGCCAACATATACAGTAAGAAACCGAATGGCTAGGGATCAAAAAAATGTGTAGTCAAACCAAATAGCCTCACTGTAAATAGCCAATGACACCGTAGGTCAAAGAACCACTCACACTACTGCAGCATGGAGAAGATCACTGACGAGTGAGTAGACATCCATGTGGTTCTCATATTGGTTACGCTCAGTGCAAATTGATCTCTAACAACCACCCGCACCTTCACTCCAGTGTCTCTACACTACTAATCCGAGACTCATCTGTCCATAAGGGAGGTGAACCGTGCACCGATCTCAAATGGATTGATCACTGTCCTCTGTGACGATCTTTTGATCGAGAGTATTTAAAAATTAACCACTAATTTATGTATGTCTCAAATTCTTAACTCTTTAAGAATATACAAAAATTATCTTTGTTAATTTTTAGGATAAATCATGGACACATAAACATGATTGAAATGAAAAAGCCCTTTATTGATAATAAAAAAATTACAAGTACAAGTTTAAGTCTTGAAATTACATAATGTGTCAACCAACAATTAGTTTCTAGAGTATAAATCTAACAAACTCTCACTTGACCTAAAGCCAATTGGCCATATACCTAAAATCCATCTTCTCAAGGTGAGCTTCGATCTTCTGTTGGCTGAGAGGCTTAGTTAGCAGGTCTGCCACATTCAGCACGGAGTTGACTCTCTGTACCTCGATAAATTTTTTCTTAAGATATTCGCATATGATGTGAAACCATCGCTCTATGTGCTTGGACTTCTGGTGAGACTTGGACTCTTTAGGGAGGACTATGGCACCGTTATTGTCACAGTGCAGTGCAATGGCATCTGATGGCATTACATCCAACTTCGCAATAAATTTCTAGAACAAAAGGCTTCCTTAGCAGCTTCAGAGGCGATGATGTACTTGGCTTTCATGGTCAAATCTACAATGATCGGCTGTTTGAAACTCTTCCAGCTAACTGCACCACCATTATACAAGAAGATACATTCCGATGTAGACTTTCTATCATCGACATTAGCCATAAAATCTGAATCGGTATATCTCTCAATTTTTAGCTTCGATCCTTCACCAAAAATTAAAATCAAATCTTTAGTCCTTCTTAAGTACTTAAGGATATTTTTAACAGTAATCCAGTGTTCTTCACCTAGATTCACCTAATATCTACTCGTGACACTCATAGCAAGTGCTATATCAGGATATGTACATAACATGACATACATGAGGCTCCCTATTACCGAAGCATAAGAGATCTTGCTCATACGTCGGATCTTCTCAGGTGTGTCAGGACACATCTTTTTGGAGAGATGAATACCATATCTAAGGGGCAAAAGATTTCTCTTGAAGTTTTTCATGCTGAACCTCTTCAGCACCTCCTCTATGTATATATGCTGTGAGAGTCCTATCATTCTCTTAGATCTATCCCTATAGATCTTTATACGAAGAATATAGGAAGCTTCTCCTAGGTCTTTCATGGCTAACTTTTTCGACAACCATACTTGGACCGATGTCAGCATGAAAATATCATTCTCCATCAGGAAGATGTCATCCACATACAATACGAGGAATGTAATAGTGCTCCCATTGACCTTTTTGTACACACATGGCTTCTCCTCATTTTTGATGAAATCAAACATTTTGATCACATCATTGAAGCAAATGTTCCAACTCCAAGATGCTTGCTTAAGTCCATATATAGACCTTTGCAGCTTGTAAACCTTGTGATCACTATCATTGGATATGAAATTCAGAGGCTGCTCCATATAAATATCTTCCTCAAGATATCTATTTAGGAAGACAGTTTTCACATCCATCTGTCAAATTTTATAATCATAAAATACTGCTATAGCAAACAGAGTACGAATGGATTTCAACATGGCTACGAACGAAAAGATTTCATGATAGTCGATGCCTTCGCGTTGACTATAACCTTTCATGACTAGCCTTGCCTTATAGGTTTCTACCTTACCATCTGACTTGATCTTGCTTTTGTATTCCATTTACACCCAATAGGTATAATACCTTCAGGTGGATCTACTAAGGACCAAACCTGGTTGGAATGTATGGAGTCAATTTCTGACTTCATCGCTTCTATCTATTTCTCAGAGTCTACATCTAACATTACCTCATCGTAGGTTTTGAGATCATTCCTAATGTCCGTATCTCCCACAAGGAATGCTTTCTCTAAATCCTCTGTAAGAATACCTAAGTACCTTTCAGGAGGATGGGAGACCCTACTTGACCTACGAGGTGGAGGAGGTATCACATCTACTAGCTCATTATTAGATTCAGGTTCTTAGACTCGATGTTCTTCAAAGACTTTCTCTTCGAGCTCAATCTTTCTCCCACTTCCTCCATCTTGGATAAACTCTTTTTTTAAGAAGATGGTATGGCAGCTCACAATCATATTGTGATCCTCAAGAAGATAGAAGTAGTATCTCATAATTTTTTTAGGATACCCTATAAAACGAGCCTTAAAGGACCTACCCTCTAATTTATCTGTCTGCTGTCGTTTGACATGGGCCGGACATCCCAAAATTTTGAGTTATCCAAGAGTTGGCTTCTTACCATGCCATAACTCATATGGTGTGGTAGGAATAGATTTAGAGGGAATCCGATTCAAGAGAGGAATTGTAAAAAATAATGCATGTCCCCAAAAAAAGTCAGAAAGATCTGTAAAGCTCATCATGGATTGGACCATATCTAATAGAGTCTGATTCCTCCTTTTAGATACCCCATTAAGCTGAGGTGTCTCTGGAGGTGTCCACCGTGAAACTATGTCATTGTTCTTGAGATAGGCCCAAAATTTTTTACTAAGATATTTTTCTCTTCGATCTGATCAAAGAACCTTTATGAATTTTTTGATCTATTTTTCTACTTCATGTCTAAACTCTATGAACTTTTCAAAGACTTTAGACTTTCAGTGCATCAGATATACAAACCCATACCGTGAATAATCATCGACAAAGGTTATAAAGCAGATATAGCCATCCCTAGCTTGTACATCAAATGGACTACACACGTCAGTATGTACCAGAGCTAATATCTAGTGGCTCTTTCTCTTTGTCCTACAAAGGATAACTTGGCTGTTTTTTCTTGAACACACGATTCACAAACTGGATAGGACTCGAAAGTCAATGATCTGAGAAGACCATCTTTCTCCAGTTTGTTGAGTTTGTCCTCTCTAATATGGCCTAGCCTAAGGTGCCATAGATACTTTTGGCTAATTCTATCTCTAGGTCTCTTAGACCCTATGGCATTCATCATTTGCTCGTTAATGTTTGCACTCACATCCATATGCAAATGGTAAAGATCGTCAATCAAAAAAGCATGTGTAATAATTTTATTTTAAAATAAATTGAATACATATCTTTATTAAATAAAAATTATAGTTATCCTATGCCAGCACAGAGATAGAAATCAAATTTTTACTGGCTACAGGTACATAATAATAATCTTTCAAAAGAAAACTAAGTCCTAACGGTAGTTGCAGAGAATAGGTTCCGACAGCTACAGCAGCAATCCTTGCTCCATTACCGACCCAGAGAGTGATCCACCTTCCCTCAGCCTCCTAACTTCTTCAAAACCCTACATAGAAGTGCACAAATGAGCACTTGAACTAGAATTAAGAACCCAACTAGGAAAAGAAGAAACCGTTAGATTAGTTTCAATAATGAGAATTTTAGATGTACCTTCAGAAGGCCTATCTTTCTTCCTACTTTTGACAGTCGCTAGATAGGCCGGACAGTTCCTCCTTCAGTGGCCTTCAACGTTGCAATAAAAATATTTTTCTTTATCATCAGCCTTCTTAGGAATCTATTTCTTGGGCTTGGCTTCTTCTTCTGCTTCTTCGTGAGCTTTTTCTTCTTCTTAAAAGAAGACTTTCTTTTGGAGAAAGCTCACTCCACAGCTAGAACTGTATCCTTTGAACTCTTCAAGGTGCCCTCTGCAGTCACCAGCATATTCAATAACTCAGGCAAAGTTACATCGATCTTATTCATATGGTAGTTCATGATGAACTAACCATATGAATCAGGAAGAGACTGGAGGATCAGATCCACTTGCAATTCCTTATCCATATTTATACCGAGCTTCTGAAGTTCCTCTATATTCTTGATCATTATCAAACAATGATCATTGATAGACTGCCTATCACGCATCTTTGCTCTGAAAAATCTCTGGGAGACCTCAAAGCGAGCTGTGCAACTCTGTTCACCATACAGCTCTTGCAGGTGAACCAGCATCTCACTAACAGTCCTCATGTCTTCATACTGTTGTTGAAGATCATTAGACATGGACGCTAAGATGTAGCACTTTGCCTTGTTATTTTTATCCATCTATTTCTCAAGTGTAGCTCATTGATCAGCGGATGGACAAGTAGATAGCATAGGTGCTTCCTGGTCTAGGACATGGGTAAGCTTTTCAGAATTGAGAATAATTCTCAGATTCTGGAGCCAGTCTTTGTAATTCATATCGGTCAACCTATTTGTATTGAAGATTCGGGCTAAGGAGTTTGAACTCAACATGGTTATCTGCAGAGAGAATAGTTTCTAGTTAGATTTTGTACTTATAAAATTATTTATTATAGAAACTTTAAAAATAAACAAAGGCTCTCACTATTTCTTCGAATCTTCCATACTCTTCAGGAGGAAAAATAAAAATTTATACGCGATTGGTTTCAAATGGGTACTATGGTCCTATTAATCTATACACACCTCACCTAACAGTTATTGATGAGTACAAACTAATGAGTGGACAATACTTTGTCCATTACTTCACTAAGCAAAATGCAGTGGGCATGGTCTCTAAGTCCTGTGGTCTCACCTAACAATTATTAGCATATTTCTTAGTTAAGTCAGACCCATCATTCACCAGCAGGCACAAAACCATCATTGAGACCCTTATCTAATAGTTATTGGGCACAACCCCATCTCTACCTTATGACATCAAATATCAATAGAGTGATTGTACCTTCCTGATGTAATCGAACTACTGTAATCAGCCAAGAACGTCAACACCAGGAAGGCATCCGCATCTCGACAATGATGGAAAACCTCAAGACTTAATATTTAATAAGAAGATTTGAGTTTAGGTCTCTTCTAAATCAGTAGATCTGACATCTGACTGATTAAATTAGGTTAGCACATCAATATATCTAACCATCCTAATCGACATGGATGAACTCGAGTCAACAAGTAACCTAGCATAAAACTGAATCTCCCAATATGGTCAGATAAGTTAAGATGCGTGGGGGTCCCCCTGTTGCTTTCCTTAGACACCAATCAAAATTGGCTAGGTTAGAGAATGGAACCAATTAAATAACCATCATTTAAATACTTGCCTTAGACACCAAATTGGTTGATTAGAATCGATTAGATTAACCTATTGAAACGGACCCAAATCACTAAGCCAAATTAGATCTTGAGTCATTCAATTCATATCAAAATATGAATCGATGCGACCAACTACAACTAAACTCGACTTTGAGCCCATTTGATCTAATCCTAATCATCCATCGATTAAGTTCAATCAATTGCTCAAAATTGAAAATGGGTTCTAACCTGATTTAATCATTTAGACCCTAATTGTAGTTTGATCATTAGACCTAATTTGTTCAACCCATACCCACATGCAATAATATAATTTCAGATCTAAAAATAATTTTAGATTATATTTCATTATATGTAATTAGTGGCTTATGATCTTAAAATTATTTCAGATCTAAACCTAATTTTATATATCAAATATATATAGTTTCATATCTAAATTAAATATGCATCACATATGCATTAAATTTTAGATCTAAAACTAAATTTATATATATCAAATACATGTAAAATCAGATCTAGAATAATGATTAAAATATTTTAAAAATATTTTTTTAAAAATCTATTCACATCAAACTAGGACAACCTTTACAATATAGGAGGTAAATCCTATATCAGGACAATCTTACATCAGTTTGATGTGAATTTTAATCATTCTAATTTTAAATCTAAATTTAAAATTAAACATATCACATATATTAATTTTTAGATTTAAAAGATTTGATTTAATTATTTAAAAATAGTTTTCAAAATTAATCAATCTTGTGCTAGAACAATCTTTGCAATATAGGGGGTAAATCCTACATCAGGATAACCTTATATCAGCACAAAATTAATTTTAAATTATTAAAATTTTTAAATTTAATTTAAAAATTAGATCATATGTATTTTTAAAAATTTGTGGATCTGATACTACTGTTAGAAAATCAGGTAGGCAGCATGTGTAGATTTCAAAATTTTTAAAAAATATAGTGAAAAATAAAATGAATTAAATCTTTTAACCTCACATACAAAAGATCAAATCTAATCCTACCCAAGTCTAAAAAAAAAAATGTATATACAATCTAGAGTTTAGAAACAAATATGAGATCAGATCTCAATATCTTGATGTGGATAGATATTCACCGCTTTCGATGATCATGGATTCGTAGATGCTTGAGCCGCACATGTGTCCGATCTCTATGGATATCCATCAAGATCAATCTTGAACTGATCTTTTCTCATAGAAGACTCTCCTTTCTAAGAAAAATTTTACCCTTGAATATTTTTATCAACACCTTGATCTAGACTGCAGGATCAACTCCTTGATCAGCAATCTTTTTCTTCTTCTCCTCGATCTTCGCTCTTGAAGTCACAAAGTACTATCTCTTGGCATGTGAAAAAGGGGATGCCCAACTCTTGGGCATGGAAGAGAAGAGAGGGAGGAGAGGAGGTGTGGAGAAGGGAGAGAGAGAGAGATTTTTCACCAAAAAATAATTAGCTAGAAACCCTAGAGACATACTGTCATAGCCCAAAGCCCAAGCCCATACCGTTGAGACCCAAGCCAAGCCCCCCAAAAAAAAAAACAGGAAAAATTGGGAAGAAGACTCCCGATAGGAGTCTTCTTCTCCAGTGAGATCCGGACGAATCGGGAGTCCTAGGACCTCTCGAAGTCCTAGGACCCTCTATAAAAAGACCTCTCCTTTCCCTAGAAACCGAACATCGCCCTCTTCCCCTCTCCTTCTCCCTATTTTTTCTCGATCGGAGCCGCGGACACCGTTTTGTTCTTGCCGTGATTGCTCGCCGGTGGGGTCACCGGAGGCCGAGGTAAGTCTTCCTTTCTTTCCTCTCTTCCTTCCCTTCCCTTCCATACCTTTGCACGTGACTGCCGCGACGGGTGTTGTCGATTTTTGGTCGGGAAAGAGATCCCTGTTTGGCCTCTTTTTCCTTGAATTTTCCAGCGCCGGCGATCGCAATCGACCGTCGCCATGCTTCTCCATAACCGGGGAGTGGCCCCCCTCTGCCGCCGGTCTCCGCTGTGGCGGCGCAGCCTGAATGGCTCGACAAAAGGAGGGGACGTCGGTCCTCTGTTCCGATGTGGAAGGAGCTGAGAAGAAGAATAGAAGAAAAAGAAGAAAAAGAATAGAAAAAAAAGGAAAAGAAAAGAAAAAGAAGAAAAAAAAAAAAAAAAAGAAAAAAAAAGGAGAGAGAAACTTTCTCTCTCTCTCTCTCTTAGATTTTTAGAATTTATGGAATTAATAAAAATAAATAAATAAATAAATAAAAAATATAATAATAATAATAATTAAAAGAAATATAAGTAGGGTATCCATGGATTAGTCCAAAAATCCTGGATGCTGTCGTCAAGTTGATCCATGTGGGGATATTAGATTTTAACAAATTTAATTATTTTTAATTCGATAAAATTTTGATTAAAAATATGATATTTGACGTATCAGATTCAGAGAAGGATTTTTGAGATTTCTAAAATTCTTAGTTTGGATTTTCTTTTGAGGTAAGTAGTGTTTACTTTTACTGAATTTATCTGGTAAATTATAAATTCTAAATTAAATAAATTTATACATGCTTGTGATTGAAATTATTTATTGAAATAATTGTTAAAATTATTTATGATTAAAGTTAATTATAGAAAATTATTTATGATTGAAGTTATTTGTTGAACAATTATTATGATGATGTATGATCACAAAGAATGATATGGTTGATTTGACTCGAATATCATTTATTTATATTATTTTTGAAAATAATATATGAATTGAAAGATAATATAAAATTGACAACCTGACTGTGTTGAGGATCCCGCCAATGGGGGCATATACGTTGGCAATTGACTGTCCTGAGGATTTATGTCGCCAGCGAGACCAACGACATGTCGCCAGAGAGACCAGTGAGAAACCGCCAGCGAGACCAGCGGTTCCAAAAGACTTGGCTGCCAGATGATTCACAGCCCACCGCAAGCAGATACGCGGTATTATGACCCTACCACAGGGATAATGTGGTCATAGTCATGGTTGGTAAGAAGAACTTAAGAAATTGATAAATTTAAGATGAAAAGCATAAATTAAAATTATGATGAATTGAATTTTATATATGATTGATAGTATGATTATGATTTTATGAAATTACATATTGATTTTGTTATTATCAGTAAATCGATATGTATAGTATTATTTGCCTGTTTATTCAGTTAAAGGTATACACTGCTTACTGGGCTATTTAGCTCACGATGAGTTTTATGTTTTTCTTACAGATCCAAAAAATTAGCGTGATGTGGGATTTCGGTTGGGAGAGTGATTAGAGATGGAGTTAGCTCATTGATTTAGGATTTTTCTCAGAATTGATTCAAGACTTTTATTTTCTTTAGTGTTGACTTTGTCAGACAATTATTTTTCTTTGGACACTGAGTTTTGATTTGTTATTTGAATTAAGATTTGAATTGTTATAAATTTAAAAAAATAATTTAACTTTATGTGTAAGATAGCATGATGAGATACCGTGCATGCTTATGGAAAAAGTTTTCTATGATATGCGGTGGTTGCCATGACCCTCGATTCAAATCTCGGGTCGGGGGCGTGACAATTAATATGGTATCAGAGCATAAGTAGATAGATAGAGACATGTAGAATAGAGTGAGTGAGTGATGGGTAGATATTAGAAAATTGAAAGGTTAGTTATGATGATTATGATTTGACCTGTCACAAGTAAGTTATAACCTTATTAAGGATAAGTTATTATCTCAAATTTATCATAGGTCAATATGCCTCCACGACGAACGAAGAATACTCAAGAGCGGTAGGAGGGACATCAAATCCACTTGGCGATAACACTCCCCAATTAAATAGCGGCACAACTCAGCAGGAGGGAATCCTTGATCCTACCGATAATACTCCGACAGTACAGGAGGAGCTGAACATGACTCAACTAATGCAAACTCTGATCGGAGTAGTTCAAACACAACAACAGTTACTTCAACAACAACATGCACAGCCACGTCAGCATTTTCCACCGACACCTGGACATGGAGAACATCCGATGCAAAGAAACAATATCGTCGAATTTAAGAAGCTAGCCCCTCCAGCCTTCAAAGGAACCATTGAGCCACTGGAAGCAGATAACTGGATTATGGAAATGGAGAAGGCATTCACCGTGCAAGAATGCCACGATGAAGAGAAGATCTGCTTCACAGCATATCTGTTACAAGGTGAGGCATACAACCGGTGGCGTATACTGGAACAAAAATATGAGCACGATAGGATACCACTCACTTGGGAGAGATTCCAAAATGAATTCTTTGACTAGTATTTCTCTCGAAGTGTCAGAATACAGAAAGAGCAGGAGTTCATTTATCTGAAACAGGAGAACAGATCCGTTGCAGAATATGAAGCTAAATTCATGGAGTTAGCCAAGTTTGTTCTAAGACTAGTTGAGATTGAACAAGATAGAGTACATAAATTTAAAATGAGACTGAAGACAGAAATTAAAAAATAAGTTGTACCCTATGAGTTAACTACTTATGCCTCAGTCATGAACAAAGCTCTAATAATTGAGAGGGAAGTTAATGAAGCTTATGCGGAGAGAGAACGGAATCAGAAGAAGAGAAATAGGTTTGGTGGAACTCAAGGACGAAATCAGAACAATAAGGATCCAGCAAATAAGTCAGCAATTGATAAGAATCGTGAGAATGAGGCAGCTAGATGTTCGAGATGTGGCCGAAGAGAGCATGAGTCTTCTAATTGCCCATGGAATACTGGCTCATATTTTAGATGTGGACAGAAAGGACACAAGATTGCAGATTGCCCCCAGATGGATGAAAATAGATCCACATAAACAAAGGACAGAGGTCAAAGGCCAAAAACTCAAGGAAGGATCTATGCACTCATACAACAGGATGCTCAGGCCTCCAATGCTGTGGTGACAGGTATCATTCCTATATCTGGTATTCATGCTTCAATTTTATTTGATTCTGGTGCTACACACTCCTTTATATCCACTACTTTTATTAGACAACATGATATAGTATGTGAACCTATGAAAATCAAATTATATGTTGAGACACCAGTAGGTAGTATTCTGAGTACCGAAAGTGTGTGCAAGTCATGTAGAATCAGAATAGGAGAAAGAGAATTACCGACAGATTTGATGGTCCTGGATATGCATGATTTCGATGTCATTCTAGGAATGGATTGGCTGGCTACTTATCATGCCTCTGTGGATTGTCATGGAAAGAGAGTGAACTTTCACATACCGAAGAATTAACTTTTAGTTTTGATGGAAGTACATGAACCACCCCTCCACGTATTATTTCATTTGTGCAAGCTAGACAGATGCTAAGAAAGGGATGTAGAGGTTACCTAGTATCAATAAAAAATAAAGAACATGATGAATTGAAGTTACAGGATATTTCTATCATAAATAAATTTTTGGATGTATTCATTGATGATTTAGTCGGACTACCACCAGATAGAGAAATTGAATTTACCATTGAGTTGGCACCCAATACCAGTCCGATTTCTAAAGCTCATTACAGAATGGCCCCTATGGAGTTGAAGGAGTTAAAAGATCAATTACAGGATTTATTGGATAAAGATTTTATAAGGCCTAGTGTATCTCCTTGGGGAGCTCCAGTCTTATTTGTGAAGAAGAAAGATGGTAGTATGAGACTTTGTATCGACTATAGAGAGTTGAATAGGAACACTATCAAAAATAAGTATCCTCTACCTCGAATCGATTTGATCAGCTGCAAGGTGCACATGTCTTTTCTAAAATTGATCTTCGTTCAGGATATCATCAGTTAAAAATCAAAACAGAGGACATACCAAAGACTGCATTTAGAACTCGTTATGGACATTATGAATTTCTAGTGATGCCTTTTGGGTTAACCAATGCTCCAGCAGCCTTTATGGATTTAATGAACAGAATATTCAGATCCTATCTTGATAAGTTTATTGTCGTATTTATTGACGATATCTTGATCTATTCAAGAAGCAAATTGGAGCATGAAGAATATTTACGGTGTGTACTACAAATATTGAGGAAAGAAAAGTTTTATGCCAAATTTAAGAAGTGTGAATTTTGGCTGGACAAAATAGTCTTTTTAGGACACATCGTATCTAAAGATAAAATTTCTGTGGATCCAGCAAAAGTGAAAGCTGTGATGCAGTGGAACAGACCTACAAATATTTCTGAAATTTGAAGTTTTCTAAGAATGGTAGGATATTACAGACGATTTGTAGAAGGATTCTCCCGCATAGCTGCACCATTGACTCGTCTTACTCATAAAGGGGTTAAATTCGAGTGGACCGAAGATTGTGAACAGAATTTTCAAGAATTAAAACAACGATTAGTTTCAGCCCCTATCCTTACTATACCAACAGGAGATGAATGATTCACAATATATAGTGATGCATCTAAAAAGAGACTTGGCTGTGTATTGATGCAACATGGTAAGGTAGTGGCCTACGCCTCAAGACAATTGAAACCATATGAACAGAATTATCCAACATATGATTTGAAATTAGCTACAGTGATTTTTGCCCTAAAAATTTGGAGACATCACTTATACGGTGCGCAGTGTGAAATATTTACTGATCATAAGAGTTTGAAGTATATTTTTACGCAGAAAGAATTAAACATGAGATAGAGAAGATGGTTAGAACTATTGAAGGATTATGATTTAACAATCCATTATCATCTGAGAAAAGCTAATATTGTTGCTGATGCCCTTAGTAAAAAATCTGTGAAAATTTTGGCAGTTTTAATCACACATCAAAGTCAATTATTGAAGGATATAAGAAAACTAGAATTAGACATCCGAATATATGACTCAACAGTACGGTTAGCCAACATGAGGGTTCAGCCAACACTCATTGAAAGAATTATAGTTGCCCAGAATGATGATCCACAACTAATGAAAATAAAAAATTCAGTGGAAGCTGGTGTTCAATCTGAATTCAAGATACATGAAGATGGTTCGTTGAGGTTCGAAAATAGGATTTGCGTACCCAATGATTCAGTACTCAAGCAAAAAATACTTCAGGAGGCACGTCAGACGGTTATACAGTTCATCCGGGAGGTACTAAGATGTATAGAGACTTAAAGGAAATGTACTGGTGGAATAATATGAAGAGAGAGATCGCTCAATTCGTGGCTCAATGTTTGGTGTGTCAACAAGTTAAAACTGAACATCAGAGACCTGCGGGACTACTTCAACCTCTTGATATTCCAGTATGGAAGTGGGAATATATCATTATGAATTTTGTAACTGGACTACCTAAGACTCCAAGTAAAAATGATGCAGCCTGGATGATTGTGGACTAATTGACAAAGTCTGCACACTTTCTACCAATTAGAGTTGGATTTACTTTGGAAAGACTAGCAAAGTTATATATGAAAGAAATTGTAAAGCTACATGAAATTTTAATGACCATCGTATCGGATCGAGACATCAGATTTGTATCACAATTTTAAAGAGCTTACACAAGGTATTAGGAACAAAATTAAACTTCAGTACAGCATTTCATCCACAGACTGATGGTCAGTCAGAGAGAACTATTCAGATCTTAGAAGATATGTTGAGAACCTATATTTTGGATATGAAAAGTTCATGGGATGAGCATCTACCTTTGATTGAGTTTGCTTACAATAACAGTTATCAGGCTAGCATTGGTATGGCACCTTATGAAGTATTATATGGTAGAAGATGTCGATCGTCGATTCACTGGGATGATATTGGTGAGCGAAGAATATTGGGTCCCGAACTTGTTCAACAAGCAGTCGAGAAGATTCAATTAATTAAAGAACGACTTCGGGCAGCAGAAAGCAGACAGAAAAGTTATGCAGACAATAGGAGATGGAAATTAGAATTTCAAGTTGGTGACCATGTATTTCTCAAAGTATCTCATTCAAAAAGAATCTCAAGATTTGGCATTCATGGCAAATTGAATCCTGGATATGTGGGTCCGTTTGAGATTTTGGAAAGAATTGGTGAGGTGGCTTATCGACTTGCCTTACCCCCTTCACTTGCAGGAGTACAAAATATTTTTCATATTTTTATATTAAAGAAATATTTATAAGACCCAAGTCACATCGTGAAACTTCAACCAGTGCAAGCCAGAAAAGATCTATCATATGAAGAATATCCGATACGGATCGTGGACCATAAAAAACAGGTGCTGAGACGTCACAATATTCTTTATGTCAAGGTACAGTGGAGTCGACATTCGGAAAGAGAAGCTACTTGGGAGCTAGAGGAAGAAATGAAGCAAAAATATCCCCAGCTCTTCGAGACCACAGGTATGAAAAATTTTGAGGATGAAATTTTTTTTTAGGGGTGAAGAATGTCATAGCCCAAAGCCCAAGCCCATACCGTTGAGACCCAAGCCAAGCCCAAAAAAAAAAATAGAAGAAAAATCGGGAAGAAGACTCCCGATAGGACCTCTCGAAGTCCTAGGACCCTCTGTAAAAAGACCTCCCCTTTCCCTAGAAACTGAACATCGGCCCTCTTCCCCTCTCCTTCTCCCTGTTTTTTCCTGATCGGAGCCACGGACACCATTTTGTTCTTGCCGTGATTGCTCGCCGGTGGGGTCACCGGAGGCTGAGGTAAGTCTTCCTTCCTTTTCTCTCTTCCTTCCCTTCCCTCCGTACCTTTGCATGTGACTGCCGGCGACGGGTGTCGTCGATTTTTGGTCGGGAAAGAGACCCCTGTTTTGGCCTCTTTTCCCTTGGATTTTTCGACACCGATGATCGCAATCGACCACCGGCCATGCTTCTCCGTAACCGGAGGAGTGGCTCCCCTCTGCCATCGATCTCCGTCGTGGTGGCCACGGCCTGAATGGCCCGGCAAAAGGAGGGGACGTCGATCCTCTGTTCCGACGTGGAAGGAGCCGAGAAGAAGAACAGAAGAAAAAGAAGAAAAAGAAGAAAAAAAAAAGGAAAAGAAAAGAAAAAGAAGAAAAAAAAAAGGAGAGAGAAACTTTCTCTCTCTCTCTCTCTTAGATTTTTAAGATTTATGGAATTAATAAAAAAAATAAATAAAAAAATAAATATAATAATAATAATAATTAAAAGGAATATAAGTAGGGTGTCCATGGATTAGTCCGAAAATTCTGGATGCTGTCGTCAAGTTGATCCATGTGGGGACATTAGATTTTAACAAAGTTTATTATTTTTAATTCGATGAAATTTTAATTAAAAATATGATATTTGACGTATCAGGTTCAGAGAAGGATTTTTGAGATTTCTAGAATTCCTAGTTTGGATTTTTTTTTGAGGTAAGTAGTGTTTACTTTTACTGAATTTATCTGGTAAATTATAAATTCTGAATTAAATAAATTTATGCATGCTTGTGATTAAAATTATTTATTGAAATAATTATTGAAATTATTTATGATTAAAGTTAATTATAGAAAATTATTTATGATTGAAGTTATTTGTTGAATAATTATTATGATGATGTATGATCACAAAAAATGATATGATTGATTTGACTCGAATATCATTTATTTATATTATTTTTGAAAATAATATATGAATTGGAAGATAATATGAAATTGACAACCTGACTGTGTTGAGGATCCCGCCAATGGGGGCATATACGTTGGCAATTGACTGTCCTAAGAATTTATGTCACCAGCGAGACCAGCGACATGTCGCCAGAGAGACCAGCAACAAACCGCCAGCGAGACTAGCGGTTCTAAAGGATTGGCTGCCAGATGATTCGCAGCCAACCGCAAGCAGATACGCGGTATTATGACCCTGCCACAGGGATAATGTGGTCATAGTCATGGTTGGTAAGAAGAACTTAAGAAATTGATGAATTTAAGATGAAAAGCATAAATTGAAATTATATTGAATTGAATTTTATATATGATTGATAGTATGATTATGATTTCATGAAATTACATATTGATTTTGTTATTATCAGTAAATCGATATGTATAGTATTATTTGTCTGATTTATTCAGTTAAAGGTATACACTGCTTACTGGGCTATTTAGCTCATGATGAGCTTTATGTTTTTCTTACAGATCTAGAAAATTAGCATGATGTGGGATTTCGGTTGGGAGAGCGATTAGAGATAGAGTTAGCTCATTGATTTAGGATTTTTCTTAGAATTGATTCAAGACTTTTATTTTCTTTAGTGTTGACTTTGTCAGACAATTATTTTTCTTTGGACACTGAGTTTTGATTTGTTATTTGAACTAAGGTTTGAATTATTATAAATTTAAAAAAATAATTTAAGTTTATGTATAAGATATCATGATGAGATGCCTTGCATGCTTATAAAAAAATTTTCTATGTGTATGCGGCGGTTGCCATGACCCTCGATTCAAATCTGGGTCGGGGGCGTGACACATACTCTTTATATAGGTACTATTCTGACACATAATAAGAACTCAATTATCTTAAAAAAATATATTTTTATCTCATAAAAATTCTCTACCTTTTTAATCTGATTTATTCTAATTAAAATTAGATATAAATTGTATATGATCAGCCTATTGGGATGCATAGACGATTTCATGCATGTATTTCGAAATTTTTTCAAAAAAAATTACAGCAGAAGACAACTAGATTAATCAAATTAATCTAACATGTATATAATCTAATCATCAAATCAACCTACTCTAGGATCTATGACATGTTATATTGCATATAAAATCTAAAATAATCTGAAGATAAAATTAGCATGCATGCATATGAGCAGTAGATCACATCTACTTCTAATCTGAATTTAGAACTCGATACCTGATCACGGATCGACGATCTTCGCTACTGAAAGATATGGTGGAGAGGATCCTTGCTGGTTGCTCATAGCCACACATACATCCGACCTCTAAAAAAATATACTCGAAGCTCCGATTTGATCGGTCTTCTTGAGAGTGCTAGCTCATGCGAAGATCTTCTTCTTGGCTGATCTGGATCCTTTCTTTAAATCTTTGAAACCTTTTCAGAGATTGAAGATGGACTTCTAGAGGAGATGAATAGGTAGAAGAAGGATGAAGAAGAAAATAATTTTCTTCTAATTTATTCTCTCTTCCCAAATCCTTAAAACTAAAAATTTGAAATTCAAATTTTTTGCGCACACCACAAGAAAGAGGACCCTTCTCTCTATTTTTCACACCATGAACCATGCCTAAACTTTTACTACGTGAAGAACTCTCTTTTGGTATCTTACACACAAAAAAGAAACTATAAAAGCTCCTTTTATAGGCGTGTAAGGAGGTGGGGTGAAGAGTCCTAATGATCCTGGACTCTTACAGGATTCTGTTTCCTTCACAATTCTACATCCCAAAACATACCAAAAAAATATGAGAGGCCCTTCTCATATTTTTTTTCTATAAACTAGTTCTCTAACTTATCTCTCAAAAATCTTCTTCTCAAAATATAGCACATATAAGGAGAAAAAAATTTATTGGCATGGAGAGGTTGATCTGGATGAGAAAAGATTCTCCTGATAAGGAATATCTTGAAATCTAATTTCAGAACTTTTCTTTTATCAAAACTAAATTAGATTTGGATGTAAAATAGATAAAAGAAAATACTCTTTAATATCAAAAAATCTCATACAAAATAATTTTTTGTGTAGAGATATGTGACGTGCAAACTGGATTGGTGCAGGGAGAAGAGTCCTATTCCAATAAGACTCTAAGTTTCCTTATTTGAATCCAAACCAAATCACATCTGGTTTAACCCAAATAAAATATTTAAAACTAATCTAATTAGGTTCATAAATTTTTAATCAAATCTTAATCAAATTAAAAATTGATTGAACCAAAATTCTGATCAAATCAAAGATAATTCTCCTTTAGTGATTAGACCATCTCATAACCTAATCGGATCAAACCTAATTGAATTAAATTCAATTAGATTTTATTTAATCCTCTTTACTCAATCAAATTGAGCTAATCAGTAATCTAATTACTAATTAATTCTTCATTAATTTACTAACACTTGATGAATTAATATATTACAACTTTTGCATAAGGCTAATTATCAATCAAATTGATGATTAAGCCCTTGAACAATTCTCAATCGTTGATCAGCCATATGATCAGTCAGAAACTTCTTTTGAGTGTGACCCCATAGGTTCGAACCTAAGTCGATAGTACAAAAATAACTTTTTAATCCAATTGATGTAACTATCTAGCAATGATGATCCGACGTCCGGATAGGTCGAATAAAGGTGAAGCAACATTCAAGAACCTATTGACATATGGTTACCGTATAATTTATCTCTTTGATCCTAATGCTTGAGGATGACCTAAGATTTAACTGTCAATTCTAGATAAATCATCCACATTGTATTTCAATTTTTTTCAAATCCATCATATGGATTATCCGAGTCTAAATTTTGCTAAATTGAAATATACTGATGCATATCTTCTACTAATTCGGAGGGATCAATTCCATCTTAACTCACGCACCGACTTGACAAGTACTTGACTATATCCAAAAATCTTTCATCACTGAATTAAAAACTCAGTTAGTCCAGCATCAAAGTACAGTGAGTTTTTTGCAAGTCACCATGGTGATTTCAGATCGGAGGGACACTTATACCCATACCGTTCGTGAGCTACCCTTGATAGCAGAGTGCTCCGCAGTTGGTCATGTTCCGTGACGATGTACTCCTACATCTCACCTGCATGCCATACCAGTGTCTCCACACTATTTGGTTATAAGAACAACCAACGCATATGGCACACAATGACCTACACTTGATATCACTATCGTTCTAGTAATGACGTATCGTTTGGTCGCGAATCAGTTTAAGGACTACGCGATAAATCTTTCTTTATCGATCAAAGTAGTCCTAAGGACTTCATCACAACATAAGAGTTCGTTAGAAGATGTAACTTTATGATAAAAAATATCAAATAACTTTTATTATTTATCAATTCATATATATTTATAATCAGCACAATCGTCAAATGATTGACTTTAGGACACAATTCTCAATAACTCCCAATTGGACTAAAGCCAATCAGTATAGTATCATATACCCATCTTTGATTTATCATCTCAGAACTCCTAAATATCGAGACTTTAGCAAATGGGTTGGTCAAGTTCTCTTTTTCATCGATCTTCTAAAGATTGACGTCACCTTAACAGATTTTTCAAATAAGATGGTAGTGATGTAAAATGCCTAATAAGCTAATGGGACTTTGGCTCCTTGGCATGAGCTATAGCTTTGGTGCTATACAATACAGCAAGACCATCATCAGAGGGTGCCACTCTTAGCTTGCTAGTAAATCTATACAATCACATAACTTTCTTGCAAGCATCAAATGCTACAATGCATTCTGCCTCGTAATTTGAATTTGACTATATTTTTTTGCTTGGAATCTTTCCAGCAGATTGCTCCATTATTTAACGTAAGGATGTATTCTGACACACTCTTACTATTATTATGTCCAACTAAAAACTAGAGTCATACTCTACAAGTTTTAAGTCAGATTCTCCATAATCGAGTCATCGATCCTCAGTATTTCTCAAATACTTAATGATGACCTTCCAGTGATTCTCATCCAGATCTTGCAAGTATCCACTCACTACCCTAGTGAGTATACCATATCCGATCTCATACATGGTGTAATGATAGAATAAATTTACTCATAAACATCCTATGTATGTTGGACTGAAAAACTTAAGCAGCCTCTTAGATCTATTTCTATAGATCTTCATCATTAGGATGGGAGATGCTTTTTCCAAAGTCCTTTATGGAGAACTATGATAACAGCAAAATTTTTATTCTCTGTAATGTAAGAAATATCATTTTGATTAAAAAAATTTATTCACATACAAAATAAGAAATATGCTCACAGTACTATTAACCCATTTGTATTTGTAGTGTTCTTCTTCATTCTCAATGAAGCCATGCATTTTGATCATTTATCAAAATACACGTTCCAACTCTAAAATATTTAGTAATACCATAAGAGAAAATATCTGTTATGGTCAATATCATAATATTGACAATATTTTTAGGCAACCAAATGAGCTTTTTAGGTCTCTACTTTCTCATCTACGCTACTCTGATCCTATTGAAGATCCACTTACACTCTCCAGGCTTTACCCTTTGAGTGAATCAACGAGTGTCCATACATCATTGACCTTCATGAACTCCATTTCAGACTTATGGCTCCAAGCCATTAATCAAAGTTGAACCTTTGCATGGCATCCATGTAGGTGATCAAATCCTTGTTGTCCTCATCGAGTTCAATAGGATCACATCCCGGAACTAGAAATCAAAATATCTATCCGACAGATGCGGTACTCTATCGGATCTCCTTAATGGTGCCTCTATAATGGATTCCAGATTTGATCTAATCAAATCTGATTCTATGGGTTCACTAGATTGTGTTGGTTCTTCTACCTGTTGAACTTTATAAGTTCTACATTAAAGACATCAGTACCTTCACCAAGGTACTCTTTTTCTAAAGGAATACCGAACAACTCTTGTTCTTTAGCATGGTGGAAGTTATATCCCCTAGATTCTTTGGGGTACCCTACAAAATAATACATGTAGGATCAAGATCCAAGCTAATAAGATTGTAAATGCTCGACATAAATTAAACACTCCCAAATCCCAAGGTAAGAAAATATTGACTTATGCCTAGTCCATATCTCATATGGAGTCTTTGCAACTGATTAATTCAGAATTCAGTTCAGAACATAACAAGTAGTCTTAAGAGCATAAACTTAAATAGAAACTGGTAGACTCGAACTATGTCTAACAAAGTTGATTCTAATAAGAGAAAATTTTATTCTCTTCTAGATATGTCAAAAATTCACTGAAAGAATATTCTCTTCTTTGATCTAATCAAAAGACTTCAATGCTCTTCCAATTCATTTCTCTATCTTATTATGGAATTATTTGAATATTTCAAATAATCTAAATTTATGACAAACATGTTCATAGATCCAATACATCAGATATATCAGATTCAGAACATCATTGGTTCGTTCACCTTTTCCAGCAAAAGGTGACTTGATCATCTTATTAAAGAGATAGGATTAACAGGTTGACAATGATTCTCAATCATTGACTTTAAGAATTATCTCCTGTTGTTTCTATTCTTATTTATATGACAGAGTTTAAATTGCTAAATATGAGCTTTCATGATATTATCTATTTTAGAAAGTTTGTTTGATTGTGTATAATACACTAACAGGCAGTGACTATTCATAAATATCATTTCTTAGTTGTCCATATAATTTTGACATCATTCATAATGATATCACAAAAATCATTAGACAATAGTGACAATCACTAAAATAATATTATTAGAATTGAAAATAAGCTTAATGATTTCTAAAACTAGGATTGAAATATGACTTCCAACTCTAACATTCAGAAATCTCTTGTTGTTTTCAAATTTTTTACTAATATGAAGTCATTGCAATAATTTGCATAGACTTTCGATATCGAATATCTAGATAGTAGTGTCACAGATAGAAAAATTATAAGGTGTTATCATATAAGCACCTTATTCAATAATTTTTTGCTAATTTATCTTCCTTAACTTGTTCGGATTAAGGGACTCTGCCAGACTAGGTTAATCTTAGACTCTTTTGTCAGTTCAGGCTCATTAGCGCAAACACGACTCTTTTGCACCTTCTTTTTTTTTCTTTTCTCAAAGAATTATTATCCCACTGAAGATACATCTTCAGAGGCATAAAAAAAAACTTCTTCAACATTTGAAAGATTTTCTTCCACTAAGCATCATCGAATTTACAACTAAATTCATATTTTTCACTGCTCTCAAAAATACCACATGGTGATTTGATCATGTGGCAACTTCTGATAAGTGCTTTTGATCACATCATATGTATTGGATGTGAAAACTTCAGGTGCTAGATCCATAATCATATTTAGGATCCATTCGTGCTCTAGAACTATTTACAACTTTGGATATCAATTATTGAAGTTGAGTCCTATAAATCAGTCACTATCAAACAGTAAATGAAGCAACATACATCTAGCCATAACTGAAAAAAAAATATAAGACATCTATGTTTATGAATTGATTAAGCCTAAAGACTTGAACTTTAATCTAGAGGCTTTCTCACTATTTTATACGAATTGGTAGCCTCTGCCTTCAATTTGAAGAATTACCTTAATTCCTTAGTGGGTACTAGAATCCACACAAACTGCATACAAGTTCGAGGATGGCTCGGTCAACCCACATGCATCTATGGATAAGTTTTCAATCAATTATTTTTTAAAATATTTTTTAATAATTAATTTTATCTCAAATTTTATTTCAGTAGGCGATAGGCCTCCACTGAAAGTTTCAGTTAGGTCAAACCATTAACATGAACCTACTCAGTATTTCTAACTAATGAATGATCAGATCCGAGGATGGCTCGATCAACCCAACCATCATCGGATAGTACAACAGAGTCATCATATGATGAATGATAATTTCATCATTCAGAGAGAATACTAGATGGATGGCGCCTGTAATGTCAATTAAAAATAATGGATTCATTATTATTCATCTTAATGGGAGGCTATGATCTAGTTATCTCCATAACTAGCTCATTTTATAGATCTAATAATTTAGAAGATTTAAGAATCAGTTTAGAGAAGTGTTGCTCCTTGAATTGATTTTGATGATTACAAAGCATTTGAGGAGATTACTAATGATTTTGGCTTGAAAAAGATTTATTATATTTCAGAGGCAAAATCATAATTTTATCAGACCTAGTTCGGAAGCCTCAAGAGCAAGAACAAAAGATGTGTAATCTATTGGAGGTAATTTCAATATTTTTGGAAGTGTATTTTGTAAGAAAATTAGGTTTATATTTTTGAGTCGACCCTATGAGTCGACTCATGGCTAAAAGGGCTGAACGGCACGCAAAATTTTTGACTAGCACACTCTGTGAGTCGATCCCATGAGTCGATCTCTTGGCATGAGTCGACCCTATGAGTCGACCTCTGCTGCTCTGCAGGCCAAAATTACAGAACAATTATTTTTTGCTCTTTTCCACAGAGGTCGACCCTATGAGTCGATCCATGAGCATGAGTCGACCCTATAAGTCAACCCCTGTGACGGAAAATTTTCGCAACGGCTAGTTTTTAATCTATTTCGATTACATTTAATGCTCATTTAATGTGCTCTAACAGCTCTATTTTAGCCTAGATTACTCTCCATCATTATTTAAAGTTATAAAAGATACTTAAAGGAGGGAATCAAAGATAAGAAAGAGATTTGAAAAAGATTCTTCAAGCATTCATTTCAATCTTAAGCAAGAGCCCACTTAAAAAGGTCAAGAAGTTTTTATTTCAAGTTCACTAACTCCTCAAGAGCTCATTCAAGTCTCCAACCACCTTGAGAAAATCAGAAAGAGCTTCCTTCTAATTGTGTAAAGTATATTTAAAGTATTATTTGCTCATTAAAGGAGCTACATCTGTACTTTTATGTGATTAACTCCTATACTCTATTTTTGAGTTGTTTATTTTATTTTGGAAGAATCCAAAATATGGAAAGGTTGATCCGAATCTTGAATCGAATTGTATTGGGTTGGCTTGTATCTGAAAAATAAGTATTTTAGCTTGGGATAGCTAGAGTCAGAGGTTTCGACATTGTATTCGGATTGAATACAGTCTAGTGGATTTAAACTCCCAAGTAGGAGTTTGCAGAGTGGATGTAGGTGCAAGTTGGCACCGAACCACTATAAATCTTCTTGTTTGTGTTGTGCTTACTTGCTCTCCTTTTAAATTTCTTTATCCTCTTGTATTCTTACATCCAACTTCTACACCTTGTATAAATTACACTCTCCATACTTATCTTGCTCATTGTTAAATAATCTTCATAGTTGTAAGTTAAGTTTAATTTTTTTTTAAAAAAAATCCAATTCACCCCCCCTCTTGGGTTGCATAGCTGGACAACAAGTGATATCAGAGTTCGGTGCTCTAGCCCTACTTTGATTTAACCATCAAAGAGCTAAAGATCTATGGCAACTCAAGTTGGCACTTCTCTAGCCGAGGGGTAGTCCACAAATCGATCTTCACTTTTCAAAGGGTCAAACTATACCTATTGGAAAGCTCGAATGAAAATCTTTATTCAAGCATTTGACTATGATATGTGGAGTATCATAGTAAACGGACCATACACACCCATTAAATTAATTGATGGTGTGGAATCAACCAAACTCGAAAAAGAATGGGATGAGGTTGATAAGAAAATACCTCAACTAAATGCTAAAGCCATGAATATTTTATATTGTGCTCTAGATGCTAATGAATTCAATCATATTTCAACATGCATGTCTACTAAGAAAATATGAGATAGATTAGAAGTAACTCATGAAGAAACTAATCAAGTAAAGGAATCCAAAATTAACATGCTCGTGCATAAATATGAACTTTTTAAAATAGAGTATGATGAATCTATAACTGAAATGTTTACTCATTTTATTGATATTATAAATGATCGAAAAAGTCTTGATAAGTCTTATTCTAACAGTGATCTCGTGAGAAAGATTCTTAGATCTTTACCAAGAACTTGGGAAGCCAAAGTGATCGCTATCCAAGAAGCCAAAGATCTGAATATCCTATCCTTGAAAGAGCTTCTAGGATCACTGATGATACATGAGCTGAGCATGAAACAACATCAAGAAGAAGAAGTCAAAAAGAAGAGGACAATCGCCCTCAAATCTATGGCTCAACTTGATGAAGAAATGGATGATATGAAAAATGAAGAGCAGGATGAAGAAATGGCTCTCATTACTAGATGGTTTAAGAAGTTTTTGAGGAAAAAAAAATAAAGGATGAGGAAGAGGCCACCCACAAAAGGGAAACACAGCAAAGAGAAAGATAAGGAGCAACCCCTTATTTGCTATGAATGCAAGAAATCGGGATACTTTAAGTCTGAATGCCCATAACTGAAGAAGGATCTCAAGAAGTATAAGAAGAAGGCCATGATGGCTACATGGAGTGGAAGTGATGAGTCAAGCTCCGAAGAAGAAGACTCAAATGAACAAGCCAACTTGTACCTTATGGTACATGAAAATGAGGTAAATTCTGAAACTCCTATTGACTTTACCTTTGAAGAACTTCATGAAGCTTTTTATGATTTAATTGATGAACTAAAGAAGCTAGGGGTAAAAAATAAAGAGTTAAAATCAAAGAATCAATACTTACTAAAACAAAATGAGAGTATTTCTAATAAAAAATCAATCTTATCTCAAAAAAATCTGAACTTAAAAGATGAGATTGCCAAGCTAAAACCAATGGTTAAAAAATGACCTTAAGTTCAAATAAACTTAATATGATACTTAAAATCAAAAGGCCATTTATGATAAAGTCGGTCTTGGATATAACCCTTTAAAGAAATAAAAATTTCTGAATAACATCTTTATAAACTCATCATATAATAAGTTTTCAAATATAACTTGCTTTAAATGTGATAGAATAGGATACAAATCTTATTCATGTTCTTCTGACAAATCTGAAAATTTCAATGTAAAAAAAATATAGGTTCCAAAAGAAACCATTATGACTAACCAAAAAGGATCCAAGAAAACTTGGGTACCAAAAATCAAAACTTGATTCTTGTGTATAGGTGTGTCTTGCATCCGAAGGAGCAAATCGGAGATGGTATCTTGATAGTGGGTGCTCAAGACACATGACTAGTGATGAATCTCAATTCATCACACTTATTGCTAAAAATGGAGGGATGGTCACCTTTGGAGATAATGGCAAAGGAAAGATCATTGGTATAGGTAACATTGGTATCACTCCCTCCAAGTATATTGAAAATATTTTATTAGTAGATGATTTAAAATATAATTTATTAAGCATCAGTCAATTTTGTGATAAAAGATACAAAGTCATTTTTGAATCTTCATAATTAAATCAAATCTTTTAGATCTAAAAATTAGCATATATGATATGTTTAATTTAAGTTTAGTTCTAAAATTAGAATGATTAAAAATTTTACATCAAACTAATATAAGGTTGTCCTGATATTGGGTTTACCCCCTATATGGTAAAGGTTGTCCTAGTTTGATATAAATCGATTTTTGAAAAGATATTTTTTAAAATATTTAATCATTATTTTAAATTTAATTATATATATATTTGATATATATAAATTTAGTTTTAGATCTAAAATTTGATGTATTTGTGATGCATGCCAAATGGATAAACAAACACGAGTCTCGTTCAAATCTAAAAATATTGTTTCAACTTCTAGGCCATTAGAACTATTGCACATGGATTTATTTGGACCCACTAGAACTACTAGTTTAGGTGAAAAATGATATGATTTTGTAATTATTGATGATTTCTCTCGTTTTACATAGATTTCTTTTTTGGCACATAAGGATGAAACTTTTCATGTTTTCTCTAAATTTTATCAAAAAATCACAAATGAGAAAGATTTTTCAATTTAAAATATTCGAAGTCATCATGGAACCGAATTTAAAAATCAAGATTTTAAAAAATTTTATGATGAAAAAGAAATTGGCCATAACTTTTCGGCACCTAGGACACCTCAACAAAATGGGGTAGTAGAAAGAAAAAATAGAACTCTTGAAGAAATAGCTTGTACCATACTATGTGAAAGCAACCTTCCAAGATACTTTTGAGTGGAAGCAATTAACACGGTATATTACATATTAAATCATGCTTTAATTAGATAAATTTTTAAGAAAACTCCCTATGAGCTTTGGAAAGGAAGAAAACCAAACATTGCATATTTTCATGTTTTTGGTTGCCGATGTTTTGTGTTAAACAATGGTAAAGAAAGACTAGAAAAATTTGATGCAAAATCCGATGAAGTGATTTTTCTTGGTTACTCCTCTTCTAGTAAAGCCTTTAAAGTTTTCAACAAAAGAACCTTAGTAGTAGAGGAGTCAATACATGTTGTCTTTGATGAAACTAACGATCTTCCTTCAAGGAAGAATGAAGGTATTGATGATGCAGATCCTCTTATAGAAGGGATGAAGGAGATTAGTCTAAAAGATTCAACCATTCAAGATGATGAAGAACATGAAGACAAACAGGATGAGGAAGGTGAAGAACAACAAGAACAACCTCAAGATACAAATGATCTACCCAAAGAATGGAGGTATGATCACAATCACCCCAAAGAACTAATCATTGGTGATCCTACACATGGTGTAAGAACTCTTTCCTCACTTAGAGATGCATTCAATCATTTTGCTTTGATCTCTCATCTTGAACTTAAAACCATAGACGAAGCTGAAAAAGATCATAATTGGATTAATGCAATGCAAGAAGAACTTAATCAATTTGAAAAAAATAATGTATGGATTTTAGTATCAAGACCTAAAAATTATTCAATAATTAACACAAAATGGGTATATAGGAATAAATTGTATGAACATAGAAATATAATAAGAAATAAAGCAAGATTGGTTGCAAAAGGTTATAATCAAGAAGAAGGAATTGATTTTGATGAGACCTTTGCACCTGTTGCTAGATTAGAAGCAATTAGACTTCTACTTGCATATGCTTGCTTTATGAATTTTAAGTTATTTTAAATGGATATCAAAAGTGCTTTTCTAAATGGATATATTGCTGAAGAAGTTTATATAGAACAACCCTCAAATTTTGAAAATCATGCTTTTCTTAATCATATTTTTAAGTTAAATAAAGCTCTATATGATTTAAAACAAGCACCCAGGGCTTGGTATGAAAGGCTAAACAAATTTTTACTTAATAATAATTTTTCAAAAAAAAATGTAGACACAATTTTTTTTATTAAAAAAATTAAGATGATATATTAGTTATACAAATATATGTTGATGACATTATTTTTGGGTCTACTAATGAAACTCTTTGTCAAGATTTTGTAAAGCTCATGCAGGGGGAGTTTGAGATGAGCATGATGGAAGAACTTATATTCTTTCTCAGACTCCAAATCAAACAAACAAAGAAAGAAATCTCCATCACCCAAAGCAAATACATAAGAGAATTACTCAAAAAATTTAGAATGGAGAACTCCAAAGCAATTAGCACACTCATGAGCCCATCATGTAAGCTTGACAAGGACGAAGAAGGTAAAAGTATAGACTTAAAATTTTATAGAGGTATGATTGGTTTTCTATTATATTTAACTGCTAGTAGACTTGATATTATGTTTAGTGTTTGTCTATGTACTCGCTTTCAATCAAATCCAAAAGAATCATACTTGAATGCAGTTAAAAGAATCCTTAAATATTTAAATGGTACACAAACTCTAAGATTATGGTATTCTAAGGACTCATTAATTGACTTAATAGGATATTCAGATGTCGATTTTGCTGGATATAGATTAGATAGAAAAAATACTAGTGAAACTTGTCAATTTTTGGAGTTAACCTAATCTATTAGTTTAGCAAGAAATAAAATTCGGTAGCACTGTCTACGGTCGAGGCCGAATACATTGCAGCCGGAAGTTGTTGTGCTTAAATCTTATGGATTAAGCAACAACTCGAAGACTTTGGTATCAAACTCAATGAAACTTCCATAAGATATGATAACACTAGTGCTATAAATCTCACTAAAAATCCAATTCAGCATTCTAGTTCAAAACATATTGAAATTAGGCATCATTTCATAAGAGAACATGTTCAAAATAAAGACATAATTTTTGACTATGTTTGTACTGAAAAATAATTAGCTGACATCTTTACCAAGGCCTTAAGTGAAGATAGATTTTGTAAAATTAGGAGAGAACTAGAAATTCTTGATCCATCAGCTTAAGTATCTCTCTGATTCCAAGGTCTCAATGCCAAAAATTTATTTAGCTCAATTCTCATCTTTTCTTAAGAGCTCAAAAGCTCAAAATTATCATTCACATGATCAATTTTTTTTTTTGGGTAAACATCTTTCTCCTAATGTTTCAAATTTTTTCAAAATTATTTCATCATTTTTTTGAATTTCTCTGTGCCATGAGTTGACCCCTAGGATCGACCCTAGGGTAAACTTGTAATTATGATAAAATCCTTCGGACGCTCTCTTTTTGTTGAAAATTCTCCTTGAGCCGACCCAACTCTCCTCCTTCTTCCTTCTGCTGAACCAAAGGTCTCTCTCTCTTCTTCCTCAAACCCAAGATTTTCCTCAAAATTCCTCTCCCACCGACTCTCACACTCCAAATCGCCCAATTAGGAACCAAGTTCCTCTCCTTCTCCTTCTTCATTTGGAGCGATTCGAGCTTACCCTAGACTCTATTCATCTTCTCCAAATCGGCACATCACTTCTCCAAAATCCTTATCTTTCCACTAAAAACCCTTCATCTCTCCCTCACATTTGCTGTCCTAAGTTCCGTGCTAGTCTTGCCTATGCAAATGGCTCCCAAGATGAAGCTTCCACAGAGGAAAAAATTCATTCATGGGTTGGAGAAAAGTGTGCGTCGAAAGAGACTAGTAACCGAGACCACTTCTGCTTCAAACCCTGCTCCTGGTTCAGCTTCAGCTTCAACCCGATCATCAATCAGCCCTAGTAAGGTACCCCTCTCTAATAGAAAAGTAGAACCCTGGAAAAATATTAATATCATATTTTTTTGAAAAAGAAGGGTTCACCATTGGATCAAAGATTAAGGACCAAGGATGGAAATTTTACTGCTCCTTAAAAGAAAATACATATGTCGATCTTGTCAGAGAATTTTACCTAAATTTAGGGTACAGCAATGAAACAGTGAAATCCACAGTGAAGGGTGTAGACATTAGTCTAGATCCTATGCTTTTGGGGCAGATACTTCATTTACCATGTGAGGGGTATACCAACATGGAGCTCCCAGTTAAAAAGGAAAGAATAAATATTATCCTAGGGAGAACCTTCATTGGAAGTCTGAATAAATTAGAGGCAAAGATTCTTTCTATTAAGATGAGACTGCTACACCACATGGTAATCAAATTATTTTTTCCTAGAAGTGGTAGACATGATCTTCTTTCTGATAGGGACATCTGTATTATGTACAATGTAGTCACACAAACCCCCTGAACCTCTCTGCATTGATGTTTGAGGCCATGAGAGAGACCTTGAACAGGTCCAAGGCACACTTGCCTTTTGGTATGGCTCTCACTTTAGTTTTTAGGAGGTTCGGAGTTAGTTTTGAAAGGGAGGCTGTAGCTAACTATCCCACTCCGACACTATCACTGCCACACATTGCACCGCATGGGATTTTCTAAAACTAATGGTGATTGGATAAAAGGTGTGGAAGAGAGAGCTGAGGATAGAGCAGAGGAGGAAGGACCATCCTTACCCCTTTGTGATCACAGAGCAGCATCACCAGATATTTAGTTTGTTTCTGATCACGAGGCTGGCCTGTCAGAGTCTATGATGCGTAGTCGTTGATAGCACCAAAAATAACTCTACTCACTACGTAGGTAGGATGAGTCGAGATCGTATCCTCAGAGACCTTGGGCTAAGTTGAGGTTGCAAAATAAAAAAAAGAAGCGTTGTTTTGATTTAGAGAATAAATTATCTTAAAATTGATGTAATTAGAAAATAAAGAGCTTGGGAGTTTTGAATTAATTTTGCACTAGTAGAGTTGTATCTTTTTTTTTATATTTAAATAGATGCGATTAATCTTAGAAAAAATATCTATCTTTCTTCGGTACGCCCCGTACCTGTAGATCATGGTGCATCTCCAAAAAGTACTAGGTAAACAACTCTTCTTTCCTCGACACGCCCCATACCTGTAGATCACGACGCATCTTCGGAAAGTAAAAGTTATTCCTAATATTAATCTAATAGGAAAGCATAAATAAAAGCATATGAAAAAGAAAAAATAAAGAACTCATGATGATTTAAATAAAAAGTATAATCTTTATTACATATATAAAGAAATATAAGAAAGTTTAGAACAATATACCCACTCTATGTCGTTACAAAATTTTTTCTCCACTCCCGAGACTGCTAGCCTAGCTGCTCATGAAGTAGTCCCTTTCTATTCCTCTATGCAAGGCTCTAGAAGAATTTTTGGGCTCTCCTCAAATAGGAGTACAAGAGCCTTTTTATAGGTGTTAGGAGGAAAGAGTTTTACATGGTTTTCAGATGTGGGACTAAAGAAAATGCTAAGGACTAAAAGATGGATGGATGAGATGGAAAGATCACAAGTAGATAAAGAAAATACAAATTCTTCCTTTTGAAGTATTTCTAAGTATTATCTTTTTTTCCTTTAATTTTCAGATCCATGAGCATCCGTCTGTCCCCACGAACCCGCACTGCCTCGCGCCCACTGCCTCATGCCCACGCTGCCGCTCGCCCATGCCTCCGCTCGCCCGTGCGCCCGCTCGCCCGTGCGCCCGCTGCCGCGCGAACCCGCCTTGCCGATTACAAAAAGAAACTTTTGTTTCTTTAAAATGACTTCTATATTCTCTTTGGGTTCCTTGCATAGTATCTTTATTTTCTATAATACCATATGCATCCTTCTTTTATTTAAATTTTATTTTAAGTCCAATTTTTTTCAGACTTGAGTCTTTTTGATCTATGAATCGGACTCTTTGTATCGACGATCACCTTTCCTGTAAAATATAAAAAAAAGTATCAAATTTTTAATAAATAAAATAAATTAACTATAATTTTTTGCTTTAAATGACTTAAATTAAGTGTTTATCACACCCTCCAACTTGAATTTTGCTCATCCTCGAGTAAAATAGATATATCAGCATTGTGTACCGACTCAGTCTTGAATAAAAAGTTATGTTAGGTATCCCAAAAGGTAGATGATATCTGGTCAGACCATTAAAGAGATACTTCATTGGATTATCAATTTGACCCAATTAATAGCTGAGTATTAACTAAAAAATTTCAAGAGCTTTTCTTTCACCAACTCCCACTTTACTTTTTAAATCCTCTAACTTAATGTGAGAGAGGTTTATTATCTTCTTGCAATTTAATCTCCTTATTATCCACTATTTTTTTAACATTGCCCATCTTTTTACGCGAACCACAGCACTTACTTAGCGAAGGGGCTCGGTTACTTAGTAGAAAATTATTTTTTTTTTAAATAAATTTTAAGAAGAATTTTTGCATACCTCGATCTTTTCACCCAATCTCTCATGAAGCAGATTCTTTATTGAGATCAGTAAGAAGAGGGTTGTAGAATCACTCCTAAAATTTGGTCTAGTCTAAACCCTACCATTCATTGGATTTTCTCAATAATTTATTCCTCAGTATTTCTAAAATTATCTTGACCGTTAATCATTCATTGATTAGGATGCCTAATTGACTCTTAACCAAAATAAAATTCAAATACACAAAACTAATTATTTCTGACCATACTCGAGGATTTGATTAATTTTCTTCCCCCCCAACTTAATCTACATTATCCTCAATGGAGTAGGAAAGAAAAAAAATAAAAGGAGAGAGTGCACCTGGGATAATTTTGCTTCAGAAGTTGAAGATAGCTTTATTGATTAATAAGCTCTTGTTCTAAATTCCTGCAACTATAGTAAAGTAAAAAAAATATGAAATCATTGGGTTACCTCCAACAAGCGCTAAGTTTTACATCTTCAACCAGACGTAAATTTATTATTCATTATAAAGTGGATCACACAGGTAGATGGTGTCGATTTGTTCTTTATGTGCAATTTCATCTACATATGGCTTCAGACGTTGGCCGTTTACCTTAAATGTATTGCCATTCTGGGGGTCATGAATTTCAATTGCTCCATGTGGGAATATTTGTGTGACAATGAAAGGTCCATCCCATCGGGATCGATGTTTATCAGAAAAAAGGTGTAACCTGAAATTGAAAAGCCATACCTTTTGATTTAGCTCAAACGATTTTCTAGAGATATATTTGTCATGAAATACTTTGGTTCGAGCCTTGTAAATTTGTGAACTCTCGTATGCATCGTTGCGAAGTTCTTCTAGTTCATTGATTTGCAACCTTCGATTAGAACCTGCATTCTTCATGTTAAAATTAAATATTCGTATGGCCCAGAGTGCACGATGTTCTAATTCAACCGGTAGATGGCAAGCTTTACCATAAACTAATCGTAGGGTGACATACCGATAGGGGTTTTAAAAGCTGTACGGTAAGCCCATAATGCATCATCTAAGTGAAGAGACCAATCCTTTCTATCGGGCCTAACCGTCTTTTCTAAGATATGTTTAATCTCCCTATTTGACATCTCTACCTGACCATTAGTTTGGGGGTGATATGGTGTGGCCACTTTGTGGGTAATATTATATTTTTTCATAAGTGCTTCAAAATATTTATTCGTAAAATGAATCCCCCCATCACTAATGATCACCCTTGGGAAGCCAAATCGACTAATGATGTTTGTTGGATAAAACTAGTTACAACTTTATTATCATTAGTCCATGTAGCTATTGCCTCCATCCATTTTGACACGTAATCAACTGCCACCAAAATATATTCGAATCCAAACGAGGCTGAAAAAGGTCCCATAAAATCAATCCCCCAAACATCGAAGATTTCTACTACTAAAATGGGGGTCAACAGCATCATATCCTTCTTAGATAAATTTTCTGTTTGCTGACATTGCAGACAACTTCGACCAAATTCATGTGCATCCTTGAAAAGCGTTGGCTAATAAAACCACTCTGCAGCACTTTTGCTGCAGTTTTTCTTCCACTAAAATATCCCCCACATGCCGAAGAATGGTAAAAAGTGAGAATGCTTTGGAATTCACTCTCGGAGACACAACGGTGAATAACTTGGTCAGGACAGTATTTGAATAGTTCAGGTTCCTCCTAAAAATAATGTTTAATTTGGAGAAAAATCGATCATTTTCTTGTTTTGTCTAGTGAGAAGGTACTTGTCCTGTTGACAAGTAATTGACAAAATGGGCAAACCATGGAGGACGGCTAGAGGAGATTGCGAAAAGTTGTTCGTCAAAAAATTTCTCTTTGACCTCATCTATGCTTATCATGTGTTCAACTAAGATCCTGGAGATGTGATCAGCTACCACATTCTCGGAACCTTACTTATCTCGAATTTTCAGATCAAATTCTTGTAAAAAAAGGATCCATCTGATCCAACGCGGTTTAGTATCTTTCTTTGAGAGGAGATATTTCAGAGCCCATGATCAGAGTAAACTAGAACCTTAGACCCTAACAGATATGAGCAAATTTTTTAAGGGTGAACACTACTGCTAGTAGCTCTTTTTCTGTTGTGGTGTAGTTTAATTGGACATTGGAAAGAGTCTTGCTAGCATAATAGATCACATGTGGCTCCTTATTAATTTTTTGGCCTAAGACGGCACCTATTGCAAAGTCAGAGGCATCACACATAATCTCAAATGGAATGGACCAGTCAGGAGGTTTTATTGTGGGTACTATTGTCAGGGCTGTTTGTAATGTGTTGAATGCTTTCAAACAGTCTTCGTCTAAGATAAATGGTGTGTCCTTGGCCAACAGATTGCACAGAAGTCTTGAAATCTTGCTAAAGTCTTTGATGAAGCATCTATAAAATCCGGTATGACCTAAGAAGGATCGTATTTGTCAGACTGAAGTAGGGGGTGGTAGTTTTGAAATGACCTCAACTTTGGTTTTATCTACCTCGATCCCTCTTTCAGAAATAATATATCCTAATACAATTTCTTTCCGCACCATGAAATGGCTCTTTTCCCAACTTAGGATGAGATTTATCTCTATACACCATTTAAGAACTTTAGAAAGATTATGGAGACAATCCTTAAAGGTGGTTCCAAACACAGAAAAATCATCCATAAAAACTTCAAGATATTTGTCCACCATATCCAAAAAATGGCCAGTATGCACCGTTGAAATGTAGCGGGTGCATTGCAGAGCCCGAATAGCATACGTCGAAAAGCGAAGATGCCATAGGGGCAGGTGAAGGTAGTCTTGTTGCTCCTTGGATTGATTTTGATGATTACAAAGCATTTGAAGGGGTACTAATGATTTTCGTTTGAAAAAGACTTATTGCTCTTCAGGGGCAAAATCATAATTTTACCAAACCCTGATTTGAAAGCATCAAATGATAGAACAAAAGATTTATGATCCATTGGTGAAAATTTTATTATTTTTGAACTTGTATTTAGAAAGATATTCATGTTTGAAAAATATGAGTCGACCCATGAGTCGACTCATGGCATATGAGATGATTGGCACGCTGAATTTTTGGATGGCACAAACTTGGCACACCCTGTGAGTCGACCCATGAGTCGACCCCCAAGGTATGAGTCAATCTATGAGTCGACCTCTGCGGATTTTGGGCCAATTTTATAGAACCTTGCTTCCCATTTGATTTTCTGGTGTTCTTCCATAGAGGTCGACCCTCAGGCATGAGTCGACCCATGAGTCGACTCCTGTGATGGGATTGTTCCACAATGGTTAGTTTTTAATCCATTTTAAGTACTTTTAATGCTCATTTATTGTGGTCTAACGGCTCTATTTTAGCCCAGAATATTTTTCACTATTTTTTGAAGCTATAAAAGGGACAAAAAGGTGGGAACCAAAAAGAAGAATTAAGAAGAGAGATTTTGAAAAAGAGATTTCAAGCAAACTTTTCAGCCCTAAGCAAAAGCTCACTCAAAGCATTCAAGAAGCCTTTAATTCAAGCTCACCAACTCCTCAAGTGCACATTCAAGTCTCCAACCACCTTGAGGAAATCAAAAAAGATCTTCTTCTTCTTGAGTAAAGTATATTTAAAGTCTCATACGCTCATTAAAGGAGCTTTCTTTGTACTTACTTGTGCTATTCATTATTATACTTTGTTTAAGTTATTGTTTTTATTTTGAAAGAGTTCCAAAATAAGGGAAGGTTGATCCGAACCTTGAATCGGAGTGTATTGGGTTGGCTTGTACTCGGAAAATAAGTGGACTAGCTTGGGATAGCTAGAGTCGGAGTTTCCGACATTTGTATTCGGGTTGAATACAAGATTAGTGGATTAAATTCTCAAGTAGAAGCTTGGAGAGTGGATGTAGGTGCAAGGTTGGCACCGAACCACTATAAATCTTTTTGTTTGTGTTGTATCTAATTGCTCTTCTTTATCTCTCCATTACTCTCTTGCACTCTTGCATTTAGCCATTAGTCTTAAATTAACTTTACGCTCCCAAGTTATTTAGCTATTGTCAAATATTTTTTTTCATAAGACATAAGTTAAGCATAAATTTTTTAGAAACCCAATTCACCCCCCCCCCTCTTGGGTTGCATAGCTGGGCAACAAGTCTTTTCTTGGTCATCGAAAATACAGGTACTTGATTGTATCCTGAATAACCATCAAGAAAACAGAAGAAACTTTGTCCTGCTAACCGTTCTAAGATTTGGTCGATGAAGGGCAATGGAAAATGGTCCTTCCTAGTAACGGTATTTAGTTTTCTGTAATCTATGCATACTCGCCATCCAGATGATATGCGAGTGGAAAGCAGTTCACCTTCTTCGTTCTCAACCATTGTAATACCTGATTTCTTAGGTACTACTTGAGTGGGACTGACCCATTTACTATCGGATATGGGGTAGATGATTCCAGCATCTAACCACTTTACCACCTCTTTCTTTACTACTTCACGCATGTTTGGGTTCAATCTCCTCTGCATATCTCGATGGGGTTTGGCATTTGCCTCAAAATGAATATGGTGCATGCAAATGGAGGGGTCAATTCCTTTTAAATCGGCAATGGACCAACCGATAGCCTCTTTGTGTTCCTTCAGAATACCAACCAATTGTGTTTCCTGATTAGGGGTCAAGTCTGATGCAATGATTATTGGGAGGGTATCATTGGGTCCTAGAAATACATACTTGAGCATAGCAGGAAGGAGTTTCAATTCTAACGTCGGTGGTGATTCTAAAGATGGGACTATTGGTGTACTGGCTAATATGGGCAATGGCTCATACTTGATTGTCCATGGAGGAGTGATTTTATCATGTGGTGTATCCAATAAGGTGTTAACTTCTTTCATATACCCTCAAAGTCATACACTCCAAAGTGAGCCAAGCAAGTATCTAAGGGGTCTGGTGCTAGAATTATGGGTGTTGCATCTTCTATAATGTCTTCTAGTGTATCTACTTCGAAGCAACTATCCATTGATGGTCTTGGGAAGCATCAAACACATTCAATTTCAGTTTCTTATTCCCAAATGATACGTGCATGACTCCTGTCCTATAATTAATGCATGCATTTACCTAGCTAGGAAGGGTCGTCCCAAGATAATGGGAATTTTCTTGGGTTGCCACTTAGTTTCATGTCGAGAATCAAAAAATCAACTGAAAAGTAAAACTCATCTACCTTGATCAAGACATCCTCAAGCATTCCACGTGGTTTCTTAACTGATCTATCGGCTAATTGCAGTGTGACTGATGTGGGTTTTAGTTCTCCAAATCTAAAAAGTTCATACACCGAACTAGATAAAAGATTCACACTTGCCCCTAAGTCCAGAAGAACTTTTTCAATATGATAATCTCCTAGAACACAGGAAATGATGGGGGCTCTTGGGTCCTTAAGCTTTGGAGGAGTGGCATGCTGGAAGACAAAACTAGCCTGTTTAGTGAGGCATACTTTCTTTGGGATTTGTGATCTAGATTTACATTTTTGGGTGCACAAATCTTTCAAAAATTTGGCATAAGCAGGGATCTGTTTGATTGCGTCTAGAAAGAGAAGATTAATTTGGACTTGCTTAAATAATTCCAACATCTCTTCGAGTCTTCCTCCCTTCTTATCTGCAGGAATAGGGGCTTTCAGGGCATCCAAAAATGAGACTTTAGGCAAATAAGATGATTTCGGTGCAGTTGGTTCATTCTCTATTTTAAGATCCTCCTTGTTCTTGGGTGATTTGACTTCGGTTAGAGGTTTAGGATCGATCTCATTGGTTTTACTAGTGTGTTTAATGACCTTCCCACTTCTCAGAGTCATGATTGATTTGGCATGTTCAGAAAAAACTTTTGGGGTATTAGAGCTCTCAATCACAAATTGCCCTCTTGGGTTGCTCTCAGGTTGGCTAGGTAATTTTTCTCCTTCCCTCCTATTGAATGCAGTCGCTAGTTGACCTATTTGAGTCTCTAGCTTGGCAATGGATTGTATGTGGGAGTTAAGGGTCTGAGTGTTGACTTCTAATCGTTCTAGTATTTTCAAAATTTTTTCCTCAAAAGTTGAGCTGTGACCAGTAGTAGACAGTTAAGGAGCATTTTGAAATTGATAGTATGGTCCATGCCTATATGTTGGGTCCTGATATTAGGTCGAGGTGCGACAGGGCCAACCACTGGTTGTGGTCTCCAGGAAAAATTTGGATGGTTTCTCCAGCCGGGGTTATAAGTGTTCGAATATGGATCGTTTCCTGGTCTGCGAGCTTGTTGGACTTGAGCTTGCTGAACCTGCTCGTACATAAACTCAGGAAATTAAGATGCGGTTGGGCATTCACTAATAAAATGGTTTGGACTTGCACACAATGCACAAACTTCTTGGATTGGGTTAGGTGGAATCGAGTATTGTCCAGTATTTAGAAGACGGTCTAATTTTTGGGACAGTTCATCTACCTTACTATGGATATCCATGACGTTTCCAATCTGATAAATTCCACTTCTCTTTTGTTGAAGCATGGATTGTTCTCTAGAGGTGGCAGACATATGATGTAGGAAATTCTCACTAAGTGTTTCAAATAGCTGCCAGGCTTCATCTCACTCTTTAGCATGAATGTCCCACCACATGATGCATCAACCATTTGTCGGTATTTCTCTGATAGACCATCATAAAAATACTGACAAAGTTGCCATTTAGGGACAGCATGGTGTGGATATTTACGAATGAGGTCCCTTAACCTTTCCCATGTCTCACGAAAAAGTTCACCCTCCAATTGAGAAAAACTAGTGATAGCTTTTCTAATTTGATTTGTTTTTCCGATTGAAAAGTATTTCTTGAGAAATTTTCTCTGAAGATGATCTCAAGTTGAAATGGTTATAGAGTCTAAGGAGTTTAACCAATGCTTGGCTTTCTCCTTAAGTGAGAAAGGGAATAGTTTCAACCTAAGGGCATCATCGGAGAAGTTTTGGATTTTTACTGTGGAACAAATTTCAAAAAATTCATCCAAGTATTTGTATGAGTCCTCATTACTAAGTCCATAGAATATGGCAATATTTGAATAATGCTAGACTTAATCTCATATTGGGTAGCTTCTACTAAAGGTGCTTGAATGCATGGAGAGTAGGTATACGAGGATGGAGTGAAATATTCTCTCAATGAGCGTGGAGGATTAGCCTCATCAGGTGCAGCCATGTTTCTAACTCGGATAGTCCTAAGAGTCTTTTCTAATTCTTCGTCTAATGGTTGCAAGTCGGGTTTTAGTGATCGTCGACCTAACATGCAACTAAAAGGTCTATGTAGGACTATCCTAGTCTGTTAAGGATTTTTTTTTTTTTTTATTAAGAGGAGAAGAGAAGAGAGAAAAGAGTTCTAAAGAAGAGATCCTAAGAAGTCCTAAAACTAATAGAAGAATTAGTTATGGTTAGATTTTAATTACAATCAAGTTAGCACGCAGTGGACTCTCTATCCTAAAGTTACCCTAGTTCTAGATAGCTCCTAACTGTAGTTAGCCTTCAAGCCCTCCAAGTTGGAGCTTGACCAACCAACTGGCCAGATAAGTGTAAGGTTGGTGGGAGTCCCCCCGTTGCTTTCCTTAGACACCAATTAAATTGGCCAAGTCAGCGAACGGAACCAATTAAAAACTACCTTCCTTCGGGCCCAGTCATCCCGCAAACCACTTGCCTAGACACCAGCTAGCTGACCAAGTCTAACCTGGTTCAACTCTCAGGGTCACTTGTCCTAATGAGCTCGAAATCCTTAGGGGTCAACATCTAATTAATTTTAGATTAAGGTCTAGGTTATGCAAATGCAGGGAGTGATTTGTGGGCCAAGAAAGGGTGATCAAATCCTCACCTTATCTTAGTTAATGGGTTGCACTCTTAAAGTTAATTATGGAGATGCAATGCAAAGAAACAAGGTGTCCAATCAAGTTAGAAATTTTTATATTTGAGGTTACGCTATTTTAGTTAAGTGTTATGAAATATCAGTGACTTTTTTTTTTTAATTCAACCATGCCAAGGTCCCCGACAATGGTGCCAAAATTTGATGCGTAGTCATTGATAGCACCAAAAATAACTCTACTCACTACGTAGGTAGGATGAGTCGAGATCGTATCCTCAGAGACCTTGGGCTAAGTTGAGATTGCAAAATAAAAGAAAGAAGCGTTGTTTTGATTTAGAAAATAAATTATCTTAAAATTGATGTAATTAGAAAATAAAGAGCTCGAAAGTTTTGAATTAATTTTGCACTAGTAGAGTTGTATCTCTTTTTTATATTTAAATAGATACGATTAATCTTAGAAAAAATATCTATCTTTCCTCGACATGCCCCGTACCCGTAGATCACGGTGCATCCCAAAAGTACTAGGTAAACAACTCTTCTTTCCTCGACATGTCCCGTACCCGTAGATCACGATGCATCTCCAAAAAGTAAAAGTTGTTCCTAATATTAATCTAACAGGAAAGCAAAAATAAAAGCATATGAAAGAGAATAAATGAAGAACTCATGATGATTTAAATAAAAAGCATAATCTTTATTGCATATAAAGAAATACAAAAAATTTAGAACAATATACCCACTCTATGTCGTTACAAAATTTCTTCTCCACTCCCGAGACTGCTAGCCTAGCTGCTCATGAAGTAGTCCATTTCTATTTCTCTATGCAAGGCTCTAGAAGAATTTCTGGGCTCTCCTCAAATGGGAGTACAAGAGCCTTTTTATAGGTGTTAGGAGGGAGGAGTTTTACATGGTTTTCAGATGTGGGACTAAAGAAAATACTAAGAACTAAAAGATGGATGGATGAGATGAAAAGATCACAAGCAGATAAACAAAATACAAATTCTTCCTCTTGAAGTATTTTCAAGTATTATCTTTTTTTCCTTTAATTTTCAGATTCATGAGCATCCGTCTGTCCCCACGAACCCACGCTGCCTCACGCCCACTGCCTCGTGCCCACGCTGCCGCTCGCCCGCACCTCCGCGCACCCGCTCACCTGTGCACCCGCTGCCGCGCGAACCCGCCTTGCCGATTACAAAAAAAACTTTTGTTTCTTTAAAATGACTTCTATATCCTCTTTGGGTTCCTTGCATAGTATCTTCATTTTCTATAATACCGTATGCATCCTTCTTTTATTTAAATTTTGTTTCAAGTCTAATTTTCTTCAAACTTGAGTCTTTTTGATCTACGAATCGGACTCTTTGTATCGGCGATCACCTTTCCTGTAAAACATAAAAAGAAGTATTAAATTCTTAATAAATAAAATAAATTAACAATAATTTTCTACTTTAAATGACTTAAATTAAGTATTTATCAGTCTACGAGGAGACATACTTCAGTTCTACAGCCGGACAGCAGGGCACATCCTTCAGAGCTCAAATTGGCAGATGATCAGATTAAGATGATATCCCAGCATGTAGCCTCCATTCTATCTCGACAGTTTGGTACTTTAGTCTTTGCATAGGGATCGACATCTCAGGATGTATCTGATCAGACACTGATCCCTCACATTTCCACTATTTTTTAGATGATTACTGATCAGTCGGTACGCATTGAGTAGCTTGAGGGTTGTATATTGAGACTGATTGGCAGAGTACTTAACTTGTAGGGGCAAGTGTTAACTCTAGCCCATCCACAGCCACATGAGAGCATCATAGAGGTCTCAGACCTATCTGCAGAGGCGGCCAGACTTCGAGGAGTCTTAGAGAGTGATTTTGACTTCTTGAGGAGAGAGATCAGGGGCTCTAGTGAACATGCTTCTACTCAGTTCAGTGTCCTGATGCAGTCTGTCTCGAGAGCTTTGAATCTTCTGGATACCATCAGACTCTCACTCATAGCTCAGTCCATAGCTTCTCAGGCTTCAGGATCTTCTCACCCCTCTACTCGTGCTGGCACCTCTACCCATGGCTGAGGCAGACGCGATCGAGGTCGAGCTCGTGGACATGATCCTACATCTCCTTACCCTATCTTTGATTCATCAGACTCTGATCCTTCCAGCCATGACATCTATTAGATCCAGTGTAGTCCGTCCTTTCTTTTGTTTTTGTCTAGGATCTATCTTGTGGGCTATGTAATGTGTTGACTGATTGACTCTTGGATAGTTTCTATCCATGAATTTTGTACTCTAAGTTGACTCATATGTATTGAAACACCTATGTATTCAGTCACTTTTTGAATATATATATCGATACTTTGACCTTCAATGAATGTCTATAAATGTGATCAAATTGAATTGCTTTTAATTATGAGATATAAAAAATAACTTATATTTGTGTTGTGAAATACTATGAATTGCAATATCTTCTAAATTAACAAATTGGTATATCTTTTACGTTTGCTATATTGAGGGGGAGTAAAACAATAAGCAATAGAGAAATAAGCAATCAAAGAAGGGGGCTAAAGAAGTAAAATTGATCCCATCAAAAATGGAGAATAGAGAAAATATGTCCTTAAAAAGGGGAGTAGAGAATCTTAGTTGATGCTGTCAAAAAGGGAGAGTAGAGAATCAAAATCAAGATTGAGCAATAAGCAATAAATCAAGATTGAGCAATAAGCAATAAATCAAGATTGAGCAATAAGCAATAAAGAATGAGCAATTAGTAAATTGTTAAGCAAATGGGCACATATGTCAAAGAATCAAAATCATCAACTTTTTTTTCCCAAGCAAATAAACTTATAAGCAAATTTCAAATTTTTAACAAATTTCAAATTTATCTTCAAACTGCTTATGATGCATTTCGTTCAAATACTTGACTATAATATTTAAATGATGCATCTTCATAAATTTAAAATTCATGTTCAATACTTTATATATGCTTTTGCTCAAGTATTTTGTCATCATCAAAAAGGAAAAGATTGTTACTCCTTGAATTAATTTTGATGATTACAAAGTATTTAAGGGGATTACTAATGATTTTGGCTTGAAAAAAGATTTATTATATTTCAGGGATAAAATCATAATTTTATCAGACCTGATTCGGAAGCCTCAAGAACAAGAACAAAAGATGTGTAATCTATTGGAGGCAATTTCAATATTTTTGAAAGTATATTTTGTAAGAAAATTAGGTTTATATTTTTGAGTCGATCCCATGAGTCGACTCATGGCTAAAAGGGCTGAACGGTACGCAAAATTTTTGACTGACACACTCTGTGAGTCGACCCCATGAGTCGATCCCTTGGCATGAGTCGACCTCTACTGCTCTGCAGGCCAAAATTACAGAACAATCATTTTCTGCTCTTTTCCACAGAGGTCGAACCCATGAGTCGACCCATGAGCATGAGCATGAGTCGACCCCTGTGACAGAAAATTTTCGCAATGGCTAGTTTTTAACCCATTTCAATTACATTTAATGCTCATTTAATGTGCTCTAACGGCTCTATTTCAGCCCAGATTACTCTCCACCATTATTTGAAGTTATAAAAGGCACTTAAAGGAAGGAATCAAAGACAAGAAAGAGATTTGAAAAAAATTCTTCAAGCATTCATTTCAACCCTAAGCAAGAGCCCACTTAAAAAGGTCAAGAAGCTTTTATTTCAAGTTCACCAACTCCTCAAGAGCTTATTCAAGTCTCCAACCATCTTGAAGAAATCAGAAAGAGCTTCCTTCTAATTGTGTAAAGTATATTTAAAGCATTATTTGCTCATTAAAGGAGTTACATCTGTACTTTTATGTGATTAACTCCTATACTCTATTTTTGAGTTGTTTATTTTATTTTGGAAGGAATCCAAAACGTGGAAAGGTTGATCCGAACCTTGAATCGGATTATATTGGGTTGGCTTGTACCCAAAAAATAAGTGTTTTAGCTTGAGATAGCTAGAGTTGGAGGTTCCGACGTTGTATTTGGGTTGAATACAGTCTAGTAGATTTAAATTCTCAAGTAGAGCTTGGAGAGTGGATGTAGGTGCAAGGTTGGTACCGAACCACTATAAATCTTTTGTTTGTGTTGTGCTTACTTGCTCTCCTTTTAAATTTTTTTATCCTCTTGCATTCTTGCATCCAACTTCTACACCTTGCGTAAATTATACTCTTCATACTTATCTTGCTCATTATTAAATAATCTTCATAGTTGTAAGTTAAGTTTAAATTTTTTTTTAAAAAAATCTAATTCATCCCCTCCTGGGTTGCATAGCTGGGCAACAAGAAGAGATGAGAAGAGATCAACCAGTAAATCACAATCCTCTCACTGACTTCACTAAGTCACTGAATTGGATCAGGGTCATGCTGTTTGAAATAGCACCTAGATCAGTCACACTGATCAACCTTAATGATATGGGTCAACTCGAATCACTTAGTAGTCTAATCAAGATATAATTCACCAAATTGGCCAGGTAAGTGAGATCGGTGGGAGGATTTGCTAAGCTTGTCTTAGATACCATCGAAATGATCAGGTAAGCTGCTCTCAATTAAAAACCACCGATCGAAATGCCAAACTTATCTTAGACACTAACTGATTAATTAGTTTTGATTTGACCAACCTAATGATTCGGGTTCAACCACTGAGCCACAATCAAGGTCCATTTGGCCTAATCAAAGATATAGATTTGACCATCTACAACTATTGTATTGGTTCTAGAGAAATACTGATTTAATCTAATTCAACATTTGGTTAGATTTAATTAATTTCTCTAGTTAGTCTATTAACTCTTTGATTCTAACCTTAGGTCTAACCCAATTAAGAGGACCTAATTTGAGCTAACCCATGTCTCCATATTTTATGCGAATGACATTAGATCTTTAATTCACAATTCTAGATCTAATCGATTCTACCCTTAATTCTCAATTAAGTTCAACATCAACATGGGTTTAGGTTATGGTTTGAAATAATTTTAACCTTTTATTTTATAAATATTTACAATAAATGTTATGTAAAAATTTTTTATTCTGAAACTGGGTCGACTCAATCAATATTGAGCCGGCTATGCATAGAGACTGGGTCGACTCAGTTCAAAATTGGGTCAGCTCAGTAATTGTGCGAGCACGATTCAAGGAGTTTCAGATCTAAAAATTCTTACATAACACTAAAATAAAATCAATCAAAATACTTTTAGATCATATCTAAAATTTTTATGATTCGAGATTTTATTTTGTCATAATTAAAATAATTTTAATCATATAGATTAGATATTTTATTTTTCATACAACTTTGCATCACATACAACAAACCTAGGATTTCAAGATCTAAGATTTTGCAGAAAAGTAAGTTCTTCCTTTCACGTTCTTCTTCATGGGATCTAATCACATGGCACCTCTACACATCATAAGAGCAATCCATCGAATGGGAAGAGAAGACTTTTAAACCTTTCTTGCTTTTATGACCAGACGGCCTGGAGATCAACCCAATCCAAGTATTGCTAATCGGATCATCTAATCTAATCACATATCATATATACTTGAATTTAGATCTAATTTAAATTATATCAGATCTAATTATAATCTTAGATCATATCTAAATCAGATCATAAACATCACATGTATGACATAAATCAGATTTTATCAACGATCAGCACAAACTAGGATAACCTTTTCACTATAAGGGATAAACCCTACAGTAGAACAATCTTATGTCAGTTTGTGCGATCAATCATTAATTAAATTTAGATAAAAATATCATATATCAGATCTAAATAAAATTAAAATTTAAATTTAATATGCACATAAATCATGTCATAACGAACCTTGCTCTGATACCAATGTTAGGATGCGTAGGCGATTTCATGCATGTATTTTGAAATTTTTTCAAAAAAAATTACAGCGAAAGACAACTATATTAATCAAATTAATCTAACATGTATATGATCTAATCATCAAATCAACCTACTCTAAGATCTATGACATGTTATGTTGCATATAAAATCTGAAATAATCTGAAGATAAAATTAGCATTTACGCATATGAGCAGTAGATCACACTACTTCTAATCTGAGTTCAGAACTTCATACCCGATCATGAATCGACGATCTTCGCTACTTAGAGATATGGTAGAGAGGATCCTTGTTGGTTGCTCACAGCCACACATGCGTCCGACCTCTGAAAAAATCCACTCGAAGCTCCGATTTAATCGATCTTCTTGGGAGTGCTAGTTCATGCGAAGATCTTCTTCTTGACTGATCTGGATCCTTTCTTCAAATCTATAAAATCTTTCTATAGGTTGAAGATAGAATTTTGGAGAAGATGAAGAGATAGAAGAAGGATAAAAAAAATATTTTTTTCTAATTTATTCTCTCTTCCCAAACTCTTAGAACCAAAAATCTAAATTCAGATTTTTTGTACACACCCCAAGAGAGAGGATCCTCCTCTCTATTTTTCACGTCATGAACCATGCCCAAACTTCCACCATGTAAAAAACTCTCTTTTGGTATCTTACACACACAAAAAAAATACAAAAGCCCTTTTTATAGGCATGTAAGGAGGTGGGGTGAAGAGTCCTAGTGATTATGGACTCTTACAAGATTCTGCTTTTCTTCATAATTCCATATCCTAAAACACATCAAAAAGATATGAGATGCCCCTTCCCATACTTTTTCACTATAAATCAATTCTCTAACTAATCTTTCATAAAAAATATCCTCAAAATGTAGCACATATAAGGAGAAAAAAATTTATTGGCGTGGAGAGATTGATCTAGATGAGAATAGATTTTCTTGATAAAGAATATTTTGAAATCTAATTTCAGAACCTTCCTTTTATCAAAACCAAATCAAATTTGGATGTGAGATAGATAAAGACAAATAATTTTGTGCATACAGATATATCATAAAAAATAATTTTGTGCATACAGATATATGACGTGCAAATTGGGTTGGCGCAGGGAGAAGAGTCCTATTCCAATAAGGACTCTAAGTTTCCTTATTTGAATCCAAAAAAAATCACATCTGATTTAGCCCAAATAAAATATATAAAATCTAATCTAATTAGGTTCATAAATATTAATCAAATCTTAATCAAATTAAAAATTGATTGAACCAAAGTCCTGATCAAATTAAAGATAATTCTTTCTTAGCGATTAGATCATCTCATAACCTAATCGAGTCAAACCTAATTGAATCCAATTCAATTAGATTTTATTTAATCCTCTTAACTCAATCAAATTAGCTAATCAAAATTTAATTACTAATTAATTCTTTATTAATTCACTAACACTTGATGAATTAATTTATTGTAACTTTTATATAAGGTTAATCATCAATCGAATTGACGATTAAGCCCTTGAATGATTCTTAATCATTGATCAGCTACATGATCAGTCAGAAACTTCTTTTGAGTGTGACCTCATAGATTCGAACCTAAGCCGATAGCATAAGAATAACTTTCTGAATCAATCGATGTAACCATCTAGCAATGATGATCCAACGTCCGGATAGATCGAATGAAGGTGAAGCAACATTCGAGAACCTATTGGTATATAGTTATCGTATAATTTATCCCTTTGACTCTAATGCTCGAGGATGACCTAAGATTTAACTATCAATCCTAAATAAGTCATCCACATTGTATTTAAATTTTTTTCAAATCCATCACATGGATTATCTGAGCCCAAATTTTGCTAAATTAAAATACACTGATATATATCTCCTACTAATTCGGAGAGATCAATCCCATCTTGACTCATGCATCGACTTGACAAGTACTTGATTGTATCCAAAAATCTTTCATCACTGAATTAAAAACTTAATTAGTCCGGCATCAAAGTACAGTGAGTTACTTGTAAGTCACCATGGTAATCTCAGGTCGGAGGGATACTTATACCCATACACTTCACGAGCTACCTTTGATAGCAGAGTGCTCTGCAGTTAGTCACGTTCATTGATGATGCACTCTTACATCTCACCTGCATGCCATACCAGTGTCTCCACACTATTTGGTTACGAGGATAATCAACGCATATGGCCCATAATGACCTACACTTGATATCGCTATCATCCTAGTAATAACGTATCGTTTGGTCGAAAACCAGTTTAAGGACTACGCGATAAATCCTTCTTTATCAATCAAAGTAGTCCTAAGGACTTTATTACAACATAGGAGTTCGTTAGAAGGTGTAATCTGGTAATAAAAATATCAAATAATTTTTATTATTTATCAATTCATATACATTTATAATTAGCACAATCGTTAAATGATTGGTTTTAAGATATAATTCTCAACACAGCTCCTTTAAGTAGGTACAAGAGGCGCTCATCTAATACATGTCAGATAGTTGGGGTGCCAACTCTTGACGCCCCACAAAGAGATTTCTAGCCAAATAAGAGAGGACGTGGCCTCACTCTCTCTCCTCCATACCATGCCATATAAGCGGGGGTGGCCCCTCTAGGATTTGGTGTCCAATTCTTGCCAAAAGAGAAAAAAGGTGCCACCCAATCTTTCATCTATTCCACATGCACACTTAGAGATAATTAAAAGATAAAAAAGAGATAATGTAAGGATAATTATGCCAACTAATTGACTTAATCAAATTTTTTTGGGCTCACAATTAAGAGCCCAATTAAATCCAAATGGATTTAGGTTAGGTTCAATACTATAGACTTAATCAAATCAAAGTTTCGAGAAGAATTAGGTTTAATCGTATGCTAGTATGGTTCTCATAAACCTAACAAAATTTTAATAAACTCAAATTCAATTGAACTTCATAAGCTCAATTAGCAAATTCGAGATTAAATCTCTTAATGTGTGGCCTCATAGGTTTCATTCTATTTGGTAGTGAGATATATTATGATCTCCATCACAATATCATCGAAACTCTTTTCAATGGATTCGAATATTTACAATTCTATCCTTCGAGGGCCATCGATCATCAAGATGACACTCGATGAGTCTCACAATCCATCAGTGACACCTAGCAGTTTGTAGTGATAATTCAGTAGAATTAAAGTATGAACCTCTAGATGTAGTTATCATATGATTCAGTCCTTCTATCATGAGTCTCGACTTGACGGAGGTCATGAAGAACTCATCAGACCCTATCATCAGTCATATGTAAGATTGGCTCAACTCGAGTTCATTTGTGAATCCTATGAAAACTCTTTTTCAATATTCACACTTACTTTAGCCAAAGACTTTCTGAACTCAGTCTCGTAAATTGTATAGGACTTCTTCTTTTCTACCAAGGTCAATAGATTCCATCTAGGTGCATCCTACTCTAAACAGCAAATCTAAACCTATTGAAACCAACATACAAAGCAAGAATCTGAATGACTAGGGAACAAGAAAATGTACAGTCAAATCCAGTAGCCTCGCTGTGAATAGCCAATGGCACTGCAGGTCAAAGGATCATTCACACCACTGCAGTATCGAGAAGATCACTGACGAATGAGTAGACATCCATGTGGTTCTCATATTGGTCATGCTCAGTGTAAGTTGTTCTCTAACAACCACCCACACCTTCACCTCAGTGTCTCTAAACTGTTGATCCAAGACTCATCTACCCACAAGGGAGGTGAACCGTGCATCGATCTCAAATGGATTGATCACGATCCTCCATGACGATCCTTTGATCGGAAGTATTTAGAAATTAACCACTAATTAATGTATATCTTAAATTCTTAACTCTTTAAGAATATACAAAATTCATCTTTGTTAATTTTTAGGACAAATCATGGACACATAAACATGATTGGAATGAAAAAGTCCTTTATTGATAATAAAAGAATTACAAGTATAAGTTTAGATCCTGAAATTACATAATGTGTCAGCCAACAATTGGCTTCTAGAGCATAAATCTAACAAACTATTACAAATATATTCATACAATCAGCCATCATAGATGCATTCATCAGCCATCATAGATACATACATTAATACATCCATCACATAGATGCTTTTAGTCCATAATTATCTGCCATGTAATTTATAATAATTATATAAAATATGAAATTAAGTTACTCATACTATTCTAATTGTGATATCATTCACACATATGTCATATGGAAGTTATGATGTTTTATAGGTGTAGGATCCATCTAGGGTTTTTAATTTGGATTCAACTCTTGATCCAATGTTAATTATGAGTCAATTACATGCCACCTTTTTGAGTTATGTTAATCAATTCTTAAACAAAGCCTAATCTAATTAGGTTCGTAAAGATTTAGTTAACTATGACTTAAATCCCAATCAGATTAGGATAATGACAATTAGGTCAACTTTAATTGATCAAAATTTTTAATCTAATTAGGATCATGAATCTGATTTGACCTACAATCATAAGCCCTAATCTCATTAAAATAATGATTGTAGTCAACATCAAATCCATCCATGAAACCCTAGTATGTGTTTGAAGCACCTATTTAATGAAATTGATGCCGCCTATGAGCCTAGGCCAGGATACATGATGGGACATGCCATTAAGACCCATGTCTAGTGCTAGGTCGCTGTCCAAGGCTATCTTGGGTCTTGGGCATATGCATCATATACAACAGCCCCAAGTCCCGCGCATCGCATGCACAAGGCTACAATTTCATGAAAAATTCAGATCATAAGATGCCATCTCAACTTATCATACAAGTCTTAAATCCATAAAATTACATCCCAAGATTTAATTAAGGACAAAATAATTTTTATTCATCCCAATAGATGCAACAAATCAGCATATCAAATATCATATAAAAAATCAAAAATTTGATATATCATGAATTAGATCTAATCTATATCACAACAATAATATGATATTTGATTGAATCAAACAAGGATGGCTTTGATACCACTGTTGGGATTCAGATATGTAGCAAAAAATAGATTTTAAAATTTTTAAACATGTATTAACACTTGATTACATAAGATCTAAACCTCAATCCCAAAATCATCTTGATGATTCTAATAAAACATAATTGAAGTAGCAAGTAAATGAGAAAGAAGATCTGATTTACCTTCCATCGGTGATCACTGATTGGTTTTTTTTAGGCATACAAATGTATGCCCTCTATTGGTGATCCATACAGGTTTTGATCGAGGAGTCTCCCTAATCGAGTTTATTGATTTTCTTCTCAAAAAATCAGCAACTCCTCTTCCTATCTCTACCTCTAGGCGTCTCCTCTCTCTATGCATGGAGATTGTTGTCACCCAACCCTTGGACATTGGCCCCTTCTTTATAGACCCAAAACCCTCATGGAAACCCAACTCCTGGGCATCCACAAATCTTGATTTCAATTAGGAGTCAAACTCCTAAGCCAGTCCAACACCTAGGCATGTGGACTTTCTATACCTGATGCCCGACCTTTAGGCATCAACACACAAAGGCATGAAGCCTTTCTAGCATGGTATCAAGGGGGGTGGAGTCCTCAACATGGACTCCCATTTTGATGTTAAATATGCTAGCATGAAACTCTTTCATGCATGAAGGGAAGAGGGGTGCAAGGGAGACGTGGAGTCCTTCTCCAAGTCAGACTCCTTTCATATAAAGGCTAAAGGGTGTGAGAAATTGTTAGGCACCACCTACTTGGCTCAATCAACTCCTAATCTAATTAGAAATTCAATTAGATGGAGATTCATGACTTTAATCATGTGTTAGCATGCTTGAACTAAATCTATTAAGATTTTAACTAAATCTGTTGGGTATAAAATACCCCCAGTCGAAGTTCGTAAAAGACCGACCCTCCCAGGGCTCTTCCGGCTTCCGACCTTGTGCGGCGTCTTTCTGAACTCCCCCGACTGTCCGAGCTTCCATAATACCATCTGGACTTCTCCAATAATGAGCTCCTCCATTCATCTACCAGACTGCTCCAAATGCTCTCTGAGCTTCACTATCAGCCGATTTTCTACAGTGATCGACTATTCTCCGAATCTCTTCCAGACTTCTTCCAGCCACGATCGACTCTACTCTGAACTTCTATTGCAAGCGGACTTCATCTGAGCTCCTACAAGAGCCGGACTCCATCTGAACTTCTACAGTGGATGGATCCCAGACAAACTTCTACAATGGAGGGGCTCCACCAGTCGAATCTCTACCCTGAACTTCTTTTGGACTTCGTCAATGATCGAGCTTCTCCAACAGTGGGACTTCTACAGTAACCAGACTCCATCCAAGCTTCTACGGTGGTCGACCGCCTTTCAAATTTCATCCGAACTTCTACAATAAGAAGTCTCCATCCGAGCTTCCACGGTAACTGATCTTCGTCCGAGCTTCTACAATAAAAAGTCTCCATCCGAGCTTCCACAGCAACCGATCTTCGTTCGAGCTTCTACAATAAGAAGTCTCCATCTGAGCTTCCACGGCAACTGATCTTCGTCCGAGCTTCTACAATAAGCGGCCTCCTTTCAGACTCTACAAGAGCCGGACTCCGTCCGAACTTCTACAACAGAATTGAATCCCAGACTCCTCCAATGTTCGACCTTCCACAGTGTCCTCAAGACTCCTCCAGCGGACGAACCTCCACAACACCATCCGAACTCCACTGTTGGTCGATCCTCTGTCGGATTCCTCATGAAATCAGACCTCTCCGACGGACAATCTTCAGACGAGCTTCTACATCAGGCAAATTTCAAACGGACTTCTCTAGCAATCGGACTCCTACCGGACTTCTCCAACAGAAAATTCTTCATCCGAGCTTCTACAGCAGATGACTTCCACCTGCAGCATCAATGCCTAAGGCACCCCACAACTGTGGACTCATCAGCAATCTCAAAAATATCCGAGCTTTTTTTAGATTGCTGAGACAGAGAGCCGTTTCACTCCACCAGACGTCCCAGCCGAGCTTCAGCTGTCCAGTCCGAACTCTCCGGTAAGTCACGACAATGGACATCACTCCACTCTCTGTAACAGATTCCACATGGCCCCACCACTCTCTGGCAAGTCGCGACAACGGACACCACTCTACTCTCCATAACAAACTCCATGTGGCCCTGAACGGCCCACTGACATCACTACTCTCTGTAACAAATCTCGTGTGGCCCCGAACGGCCCACTACCAGGTAGTTATGGACGTCGCTGTCAATCAGTTACGCTCTTCCGTCTATAAAAGGGACTCCCAGATACATTCTTCTCTAAGTTCTAAACTCTATCTCGAAACTCTGCTAAAATTCCATTCGAGTGCTCCATTTTTGTTGAGGCAGAGTACTGACTTGAGTGTTGGAGGGTCTTACCGGAGCACCCCCAACTCTGATTTAGACTTCCTTTGTAGGTCCCGGCGGCGGCCGCGATCCCCTCGACTCCAGCTTCTCCGACGTCGGCGGAATTCTGCACCAACAGAATTGGCACAAGAGGAAGGGTTCTGTGTCTTCGCAGGATCCTTGTTCTTAAAGAAGTACTCAACGGGACCATCTCCGATCATCTTCTTCAACATCTTCTTCTTCTTCTCCTGTCAGATCCCCACCTAATGTCTCCCCGAAAGGCATCCACCAGGCGATCTATGGCCTTCATGGCAAGATCTCAGCGAGATCCGCAAGCTCCGACCTCATTTCCAATTTTTCAGGCTCCTCCTCCTCCGACAACGATAGTTGGCATGGAGCAGTTCGACCTGCTGGTACAGTAGGTCAGGGGCCTCATCGAAGTAGTGAAGGCCATACAGCAGCAGTCGCAGACATCTGTGTGGCTGGAAAGAACATCGTCGGAGTTTCAGAATCTGATGATTGGGAGGGCCACTTGGGCCAATCGCCCTGTCTTCCCCGAAAAGGAGAAGCAGAAGGTGGAGAGCCCTCCATCCGATCACGATTCCACTCCCGGAGGGTCCCTACCTCCGTTCTAACAGAAGACCCTCGAGACTCGCAGTCGAGAGGATCTCCTAAATCAAAGGTTCCAAGAGATGAATCGGTGGATTGAGGAGCTCCATCATGCTCCTCCTGCTTACGGTGAAGATATTTGTACTGACCCTCCTTTCTCTCAAATGATTATGCAGGAATCAATCCTGCCAAACTTCAAGCTCCCTTAATTTGAGAGCTACGACGGGACCTCGGATCCGGTTGACCACCTGGAGGCCTTCCGAACAATGATGCTGCTCCATGGCATGCCAGACGCCATCCTGTGCCGAGCTTTCCCATCTACCTTGAGGGAGCAGCAAAAAATTGATACTCGGTACTGAAGTCAGGTACTATCTTCTCCTTTGATCAAATGAGCCATCAGTTTGCGGCTCATTTCGTCAGCAGCCGGTGTCTCCGGAGAGGTTCGGAGTCCCTCATCAACATCAAGCAAAAGGAGGGAGGATCCATCCGAACTTACATCAATCATTTTAACGCCGCCGCATTGGAGGTCCGGAACTTGGACCAATCAGTTGCAATGGCCGTCCTAAAGAGCAGTCTTCAAAAGAACGATCTTTTATTTTTCTTGAAAAAGAAGTACCCCAAAGACTTCACTGATTTGCTAGCTCAGGCCGAAGGATATGCCCGAGCAGAGGAAGCCTTCAAGTTGAAGGACGAGGAGGCCGTGAAGGAGCAGCAGGTGGGTGACTCCAGCAAGCCCACAACTAAAAAAGGGTTGAGTGAAGCTCGGCCACGTTCTCGAACTCCCTCCCCGGACACAAGTATGTCCAAACTCCTCCCCAAGCTCGTAGGCAGAGGAGCCCGGACTGCAGAGTTCGGTGGAGCTCTCCCCAGAAAGATTCCACAGCTACGCCCCTCTCAATGCTCCAAAAGTCCAAGTACTAATGGAGGTCAGGGAGCAGCTGCCAAGGTGGAAAGGATGCGCACACACCTCAAGAAGTGCAACCCTAACAAGTTCTGCCTCTATCATCGTGACCACTGCCACGACACGGAGGAGTGTATTCAGCTCCGAGATGAGATCGAGGAGCTCATCAGACGAGATCGGCTCGATAGATTCATTCGACGCCGACCTGAAGGTAGGAAAGATTGGCCGAGGGCCCTACCACAACCGGAGCCGCCAAGGAGGGAGGAACAGCCTGAAGATCGGCCTCCAATCGAGATCATCAACACCATCTCTGGAGGACCCCAACAGGGAGCAGACCTTCCGCAACTACGGGATTCGAAAAATCTACGAATGTATTATCAATAACTTTGCCTTAAATAAAAGTTTCATATTTACATATCTTTTCTTTTGGCATGAGCTTGCAACGACAGGGAGTAGCTCCTTCAGACAATCAAAATTAAGCATGTCAGAAACAAGAGGAGGATCTCATCCCGACACAAACGAAGGCTCGATTATTTAGAGATCGGATGGGGGGAGAGGCCCTTGCAACGGCTCTTATGCGCCCCCACAGTCATGTTAGGAACAGGAGGAGAACCTCATCCTAATATGAGCAAAGTTGAAGGCCTGGTTATTTAGAGATCGGATGGGGGGAGAGGCCCTTGCAATGGTCCTTATGCGCCCCCACAGTCATGTTAGGAACAGGAGGAGAACCTCATCCTAACATGAGCAAAGTTGAAGGTCCGATTATTTAGAGACCGGATGGGAGGAGAGGTCCTTGCAACGGTCCTTATGCACCCCCACAGTCATGTTAGGAACAGGAGGAGAACCTCATCCTAACATGAGCAAGATCGAAGGCCCGATTATTTAGAGATTGGATAGGGGAGAGGCCCTTGCAACGACCCTTATGCGCCCCCACAGCCATGTTAGGAACAGAAGGAGAACGTCATCTTAACATGAGCAAAGTCGAAGGTCTGATTATTTAGGGACCAGATGGGGGGAGAGGCCCTTGCAACGGCCCTTACGTGCCCCCACAGCCCTGTTAGGAACAGGAGAAAAACCTCATCCTAACATGAGCTGAAATTGACTGTGTCGGAAACAGAAGGAGAACTTCATCCTGACACAAATGAAGACCTGATAGTTCAAGATCGGATGAGGAGGAAAGCCTCCTCAACGGCTCCTTTACACCCCTACAACCCCGTTAAGAGCAGAGGAAAAATCCTCACCCGAACACAAAAAAAAGGAGGGAGAGAAAAAAGGAAAGCGATGAGCTACACCAGTGATAAAGAAAAAATAAATTACATCAAAGACACAAGAAACCTCGTCTCAACGAGGAAGGAGACTCTTGTCAAAAATCCTCAGTCTCTAAGAGGGAACCCAACACTGATCGGAGAAAATCGACTTCCTCAAGGTAACGAAAAGTTCGAGCCTCCAAGCTCGAGCACCGGGAGAAAGCGTCAAACTCGAATGGCCTCGAAAAGATCTTCGGTCATGAATAAAAAGGGCAAATCAACACGGCGATGATCAGGAACCTTCAAACAACGTAGACATCGAATAAGACAAAAGATAAAAGAAGCTCGATAAACAACAACTCAAAGTAAGAATAGACAAGGTAATGAGAAAATTTTTTTTCATTTCATTAGTAAAGTATGCATTACAAAGTCTTTGAAGGCCAAAAAAGAAAAACGACAAGAAAAGAAAAGATTACATGGAAGAACAAAAGGTAAAGGAAGCTCTAAGGAAGCTCGGCTTCTTCCGACTTCGAACTCTCGGTTCCAGCCATCATCAGGGACTGCTTTAAATTCTCAACTTCTTCTTCCAGTTCCCCTTAAAGGATTTTGCTTCTCCGACCTCCGTCCCTCCTCCATTTCTAGGGTTTCTTCCCCTCCTCTCTTCTTTTGCTCTCCATGGCACCAAGGAAACCGAGGGCTTCGAGCCGGAATCCCGAGCTCATTCACGAGATTGAGAAGTACTCGCGGTCGAAAATGTACCACAAGCATGGGCTCTGGGCGATCAAGGCAAAGCACAGCAGTGTCTTTCCACACCACGAGCCCAAGGAGGTGCCGCCTAAGCCCGCCGAGAAGCCAGGATGCACCCGTCGACTAATCTTTTTATTAAATCCCTATTATTGAAGGGATTTTCCCCCAAATCTTCTTCAGAGCCATCGGCCCCCTCGATGGCAGCCCCGCTACTATGGCTCTTGCGGACCAACATCTTCTTCCTCCTCCTCCATTCGGCCCCCGACGCCTCCTCGGGACAAGCCTTTGGAGCGGGAACCTCGACCGGGGGGCTTCTCGAAGATGCTCGGGGGACTGCGGGCTCGACATCGGAAGGGGCGTCAACGGCAATGGCCGCCTGGACAAGCATGGCCGGGTCTGTCTCTTCTACCCTTGCCTTCTTCGCCGATCCAGAAGTTGCGGCGCCTTTCCTCTTGTGGGCCTTGAGACCCTTGGCTAACATCCGAGCCGCGTCTGCATCCTTATCTGCAATGAAAGAAGATCGGCACAGCTTAGAAACAGCGCAACGACAAAAGGTGAAAGTGAAAGTCGAAGCCCGGCACGGAAAGCCTCTTGGTATAAGTAGAAGCAGCCGGAGGGAGGGGCGCTAGCCCAGCCAATCAGCCCGGGAAGCTCCAGCTCGTACTCCGGAGGAACCCTGTACTGAATCCTAATCAGTGAGAGTTTGTCCGGAGTCAGAGAGCTAGGAATGGTGTCTGGTACAAAGATCAAATGAGGTTCATCTACAGAACTAAGATTTTGGGGGTTCTAGAACTAACCTAGACTGGTCCGAGAGATGCAGAGATGGGGGTCAACTCGAAAAATGCCTAAGGCCGAGAGGGATGCTGGAGAAGAACGAAACTCTCAAAAAGAAGGAGGGACCGAAGAAGCTCTCAGGCAAAGTGAAACCTCTGAAGGAGGGGAGCGGGTTTAAATAGATAACAGGATCCGACGCAATAATGATTGCAGATCTCCTCTGGCCGATCTGCGACCGTCGTGTGTCCCACTCACCATGGCAGACGGTTGATAACTGACAGAATCATTATTGCACCGTACCTAGAGCAACGCTCCAGCGAGAATTTCGAAAAAATCTTTTCGGGTCGCCTCGATTTGAAAAGACTCCAGCACTAGTGCACCAAATGCCAAAATATCTGAAAATAATTGAGTACAAAAATCGAGGAAGGCAACTTCGGCTATGAAAATTTTTTTGTACTTCCTTCATTTGGAACCCGAACTCGAAAGTAGGAGGACTGGTGTTGGGTATAAAATACCCTCAGCCAAAGTTCGTAAAAGGCTGACCCTCCCAGGGCTCTTCCGGCTTCCGACCTTGTGCGGCGTCTTTCTGAACTCCCCCGACTGTCCCAGCTTCCATAATACCATCCGGACTTCTCCAATAATGAGCTCCTCCATTCATCTATCGGACTGCTCCAAATGCTCTCTGAGCTTCACTATCAGCTGATTTTGTACAATGATCGACTATTCTCCGAATCTCTTCCAGACTTCTTCCAGCCACGATCGACTCTACTCCAAACTTCTATTGCAAGCGGAGTTCATCCGAGCTCCTCAAGAGCCGAACTCCGTCCGAACTTCTATAGTGGATGGATTCCAGATGAACTTCTACAACGGACAGACTCCACCAGCCGGATCTCTACCCCGAACTTCTTCCGAACTTCATCAATGATCGAGCTTCTCCAGCAGCGAGACTTCTACAGTAACCAGACTCCATCCAAGCTTCTACGGTGGTCGACCGCCTTCCGAATTTCATCCGAACTTCTACAATAAGAAGTCTCCATCTGAGCTTCCATGGCAATCGATCTTCGTCCGAGCTTCTACAATAAGAAGTCTCCATCCGAGCTTCCACGACAATCGATCTTCGTCCGAGCTTCTATAATAAGAAGTCTCCATCCGAGCTTCCACGGCAACTGATCTTCGTCCGAGCTTCTACAATAAGCGGCCTCCTTTCAGACTCCTACAAGAGCCGGACTCCATCCGAACTTCTACAACAGAATTGAATCTCGGACTCCTCCAATGTTCGACCTTCCACGGTGTCCTCAAGACTCCTCCAGTGGACGAACCTCCACAACGCCATCCGAACTCCACTGTCGGTCGACCCTCTGTTGGATTCCTCATAAAATCGGACCTCTCCAGCGGACAATCTTCAGACGAGCTTCCACATCAGGCAAATTTCAGACGAACTTCTCTAGCAATTAGACTCCTACCAGACTTCTCCAACAGAAAGTTTCCATCCGAGCTTCTACAGCAGATGACTTTCGCCTGCAGCATCAACGCCTAAGGCACCCCACAACTGTGGACTCGTCAGCAACCTCAGAAACATCGAGCTTCTCTTAGATTGCTGAGACAGAGAGCCGTTCTGCTCCACTAGACGTCCCAGTCGAGCTTCAGCTGTCCAGCCCGAACTCTCCGGCAAGTCGCGACAATGGACATCACTCAACTCTCTGTAATAGATTCCACGTGGCCCCACCACTCTCTGGCAAGTCGCGACAACGGACACCACTCCACTCTCCATAACAAACTCCACGTGGTCCTAAACGGCCCACTGATGCAACTACTCTCTGTAACAAACCCTGCGTGGCCCCGAACGGCCCACTACCAGGCAGTTACGGACGTCGCTGTCAATCAGTTACACTCTCCCATCTATAAAAAGGACCCCAGATACGTTCTTCTTTAAGTTCTAAACTCTATCTCGAAACTCTGCTAAAATCTCATTCGAGTGCTCCATTTCTTTTGAGGCAGAGTACTGACTTGAGCGTCGGAGGGTTTTGCTGGAGCACCTCCAACTCCGGTTTAGACTTCTCTTGCAGGTCCCGGCGGCGGCAGTGATCCCCTCGACTCCAGCTTCTCCAGCGTCGGCGAAATTCTGCACCAACAAAATCTTTATTGAATTAAGACTTCTCAAGTCTAATCAAAAGTCTATGATCAATTCTCTTTTGTATTGATCTATTAGGTTCTACATCTAGCCAGCAGTAGGCCTAGACTCATGTCAACTTAGCCCAATTAGAACTCCTCTAATCAATTAGGTCCAAGACATTTTGAGCCCATGCATTACAATTAATTAAAATTCTAATCTAATTATTGAATTAAACTATTTAATTTATAAAAATCTATAAGTCAAGATTGATGTTTAGCATGTATCATGACTATCTAGAAGATGTAAAATTTGACAGAATACTAAAAAATCCTTTCGTGATGAGTTACTGTGTAATTTAATCCTTTGATCACACAATATCTCCGACAGACTATGGGCATAGAATCATGTCAAGCCCAAATATCAATCCAAATATATCTCGATCTGATGATGATGACTCGGCTGATGAACCATTAGAAACTCTTTCTAATATTTATCCTGTTCTGGCCAGAGACTTTCTGAGTCATCATCCTATAAGACTTCATAGGATGTTTTCTCTTCTTATAAGGAGTATCTAATTTTTTGTCGACCACTCAGAATCTCTATGTACACTTCATCATACTTAGAGCATCCCATATATATCTTAGAGAGTCATGCTAGGGTATGAACCAAGGATAGATCCATATGCACAAGATACCATGATGATCTCAAGTCTAAGGATCACTTGCACCACTTCTACTGGAGAACTATATTTTGACATGCTAGTAAAGCTCTATTAGATGTTCTTTTTATGAATCAGTTCAGTGAACTCATTCTCCAATGAGCATCTATATTCTTGTATTAGTGTTCCCACATAAGTGATTGTGAGATTGATAGATATGCTAAATTTATATTAGAAGTATCAATTCTTGCATTACTTAATTTATTTTATTTAAATTTGATGCTTTTTTTTGTTATTTTTCAGGCATCATTAGTTGGAAAACTGGAATCCATTATTTGTAAAAAATCCAACTCGAAGACTGAGTCCGAATCCAAGTTTCAGGTCAAGCCAAATGCAGTGGGTCCATGGTTGGGCGCAAAACCAAGTGAACTGCTGATCCATGACGTGGTGTACAGAACATATCATGGTGCACAATGCATCAGCAACTTGGAGCAAGCCAGCAGGAGCAAGGAATTTAAATAAGGCAGCAGCATGTGGTGTGTGAGCAAACACAGGGAAGCGGTGCACAAGGTGGCAGCATGAGGAAGGAATTCAAATGAAAACCATGTGACAGCAAGAGGACGTGAAAAGCAAACCAACATGGGCTACATGGGCTACGTGGAGTACGCAAAGTGGAAAGAATTTAAAATGCAAACGAGGCATCAGCAAGGCTAGAATGGGAAGAAGCCAGCGGAGCTAAAAATTCAAAAAGTGGAGAAGGAAGAGAACCCACACATGGTTGGGAGTGGCTGGATGACCCTAGGCTTTGAGAGGAAAGGGTGCCATGGCATTTAAAGCAATAAAAGAGGAAACAGTAAGTTGGGTTTGGACGAAGCTTGGAGCGTGACTGGGATGCGGCGATGCGATGTGCACTGTGTATGGATCCAAATGCAATTCAAATGGGTTCAACATTGGAAACGAAAGCAGAAAAATTTCAGAAGTGAGCAGTTGATGCGAAGCAGGTGTGAGCAGCCCCTGACGGATGAGCACGAAAGAAAAAAAAAAGATGCAGGGACAACGTGATCTTCACACGGTGCAGACGGCTGAGACGAGCAACGGAACAGAAGAAGAAATTTTTTAAAAGAAAATAAATATCTTCTCTAATTCATTAGTTTCACATCTAAAACATACAAAAATCTTTTATCTATCTATGTCTATAAAAAAAACCCACATACCACCTCTTAGAGATGATCTGATCTTTTCTCAAGCTTTAGTATTCGTAGATTTTGTTCTACCCAAAACTGTCTTCACTCCTCCTTGATCCCTAAGTCCCTTGTTCTCACTTTCTTCCACCCTTTCAATATATGAAAAAGAGAGTCAATCAGGGAGGGTTGGCCCAAAGTCAAGAGAGGAAGAAAAGCCAGGTTGTCACGCCCCCGACCCGAGATTGTGAATCGAGGGTCGCGGCAACCGCCGCATACTCATAAAAAACTCTCTCCATAAGCATGCAAGGCATCTCATCACGATATCAATGCATCGCAGCGGAATAAATTCAAATAATTATTATTCAACTGTAATTCAAGTAATTAAATCAAATATCTTACATCCAATAAAATTTTTTTCTAAAAAAAAAAATAAAAATAATTTTCTTTCTTTTCTTTTCTTTTTCTTCTTTTCTTTTTCTTCTTTTTTTTTCTTCTTTTTTTTCTTCCTTTTCTTTTTCTCTTTTTTTTTTCCTTCTTTCTCTTTTCTTTTTCTTCTTTTTTTTTTTTCCTTAGTTCCTTCCAGGCCGAACAGGGGACGGTGGGGGTTCTCCGGCCTTGACCGGCCGTTCGGGCCACGGCCGCCGCGGCGGAGGCCGGCGGCCGACGGGGGCCACTCCCCCGATCACGGAGGAGACATGGCCGGCGATCAATCCCGATCGCCGATCGCCGGCACCGGAAAATTCAAGGAAAAAGGCCCAAAAACAGGGCGTCTTTCCCGACCGAAAGATCGGCGATACTCGTCGCCGGCAGCCGTGCACAGGAGCATGGGAGGAAGGAGAAGAAGGAGGGGAAGAAGAAGGAGACTCACCTCAGCCTCCGGAGACCTCGCCGGCGAGCAATTACGGCGAGAAATCGGACGGTGTCCGCGGCTCTAATTCGAGAAAATCGGAGAGAAGGAGAGAGGGAGGAGGCCAATGATCGGTCTCAAGAGGGAGGGGGTCTTCTTATAGAGCACCCTAGGACTCCGAGGGGTCCTAGGAGTCCTAATTTGCCCGGGACTCGCCGGAGAAGAAGACTCCTGATCGGAGTCCTAATTTGCCCGGGACTCGCCGGAGAAGAAGACTCCTACCAGGAGTCTTCTTCCCGATTTTACTCTATTTTTCCTCTCTTTTTTTTTTCGTTTGAATGGCTTTGGTGGGCTGAGGTTTGGGCTATAACATTCTTCACCCCTAAAAAGAAATTTCGTCCTCGAAATTTTTCATACCTGTCACCATTGTATTGGAAGCCTGTGGATTCTGTTGAGTAAGCGCATAAACTTTTCCTGGGTTTTAGAAATCTGTCCGCCACCCTTATGTTGTCCTTCATGGGTTCTTTTGCCAGCTTGATTTTCAGTATTTAGCGGGCAGCTAGCAATTTTATGATCCTTCTGTCCACATTTGAAACAAGCACCGGTATTCCAATAGCAATCCTTATCTGCATGATTTTTGCCACATCTGGAGCACAGCTCACCATCAATCTGTTGAGTCTTATTGTCTACTGCTCCTTTAGCTGATCTTTTGATATTTTTATTATTCTGCCCTTGTGTATCATTTGATTGTGCTCTCTTTCTTTGCCTTCTTTCCCTTTCCATACGTTCTTCATTGACTTCCCTTTCAATTATCAGTGCTTTGTTTACCACATCTGCATAAGTTGTCAATTCATAAGGAACCACTTGTTTTCGAATCTCAGTTTTCAGTCCCATCTCAAACTTGTGAACACATTCTTGCTCACCATCCACTAATCTCGGAGCAAATTTTGCTAACTCTGTAAATTTTGCTTCATATTCAGTCACACTCATACCCTTTTGCTTCAAATAAATAAACTCTTGCTCTTTCTGGATCCTTATACTCCGAGAAAAATACTGATCATAGAATGCAATCCGAAATCTTTCCCAAGTAAGTATTTCGCCGTCTTGTTCATGCTTGCGTTGTAGTCACTGACACCAGTTGTATGCTTCTCCTTGTAGTAAATAAGCTGCATATCGAATTTTTCTTCATCGAGACACTCTTGGACAGCGAAGGCCTTCTCCATCTCCATTATCCAGTTGTCAGCCTCCAAAGGTTCAGTAGTCCCCTTGAAAGCTGGAGGAGCAAGCTTTTTAAATTCTGAAATGTTGTTCCGTTGTACTGGTTGCTCTCCATGTTGTGGTGGTGGATGCTGATGTTATTGTGTATCTCGTTGTATATGCTGTTGTTCAAATATTTGCTGTTGTATTTGTTGTTGCGCTTGTACCAGCCTGATTAGGGTCTGCATTAACTGAGCCATATCTGGTTCTTGACGTGCTCTCGAAGCACTCCCATTAGGATCTATGACTCCCCCTCCTGAGGGGTGCCACTGGTCAGATGGGGAGTGCTACCATCCCGTGGTTGTGATGTCTCTCTTGCAATTTCTTGAGTAGTTCTTGTCATTCTACGGGGAGGCATGGTAACCTTGTAGTAGTAAAACTTTATTAGATTCATTTATCTATTTGTTAGGATGGGTTTATTATGATGCTCATATTCTAACGTCCCAATATTCCTAATGTTTACCCACCTACACTCATACTGTGTCAAATTCTATGTGTCATAATTTATCCACTTATGCTCTGATACCATATTAATTGTCACGCCCCCGACCCGAGATTGTGAATCGAGGGTCATGGCAACCGCCGCATACTCATGAAGAACTCTCTCCATAAGCATGCAAGGCATCTCATCACGATATCAATGAATTACAGTTGAATAATAATTATTTGAATTTATTCCGCTGCGATGCATTGATATCGTGATGAGATGCCTTGCATGCTTATGGAGAGAGTTCTTCATGAGTATGCGGCGGTTGCCGCGATCCTCGATTCACAATCTCGGGTCGGAGGCGTGACACAAGTTCTATGAAAAAGTTTTATTTTATTTTATTTTTATTTTCTGTTCCAACTTCAAATCTTGTTAATGGCTTAGGAGTTAAAGATTTTTGTATCAGAATCTTTATTCAGCAATAAATTAGTTTTTTTTTCTTCCTATTTAATTTTTATAAATTTAATTTATGCAATAGAGTAGTTTACATTTTTGTATCTTTTAATTCTATAATTTTTAATTTTTACAAGTTAAATTTCAGTAAGTAACATCAAATTTTATTTTATTTTATTTATTTTTAGACTTCAAATCAAACTATGTCTGACTAAGCAATCCCTCTAGGATTTGTAATGAAGCTAGACCATGAATAGAAGCCTTCTTTTTTGAAATTCTCTTTATCTTTTAATTTTGAAGAATCCTCCTTCCTTCATCTCTCTTGCCAAAAGACTTGATGGGCTATAGTTGGGTCATAATCTTTTCATAGTCCATACTTGATTCATTGCAAGAGGGGATGATAGGTAGAAGGCTATAAATCTATAAATTTCTTCTTTTTATTTCTCGTGGAAAAGATTGATGGGCTATAGTTGGTTTTGAGCCCTTTCATAGCCCATACTTGGGTAATATAAGAGAAAAAGGAGAAAGAAAAAATCTCTTAATTAGGGTGAAAGTGAATTACTTGATGGATCATAGGTGAGTTAAATCTCTTCATGATCCATGCTTATTCATGTTTCACACCTTAATCAAGGGACATTATAAGAAAAATCATAGGAAGGCCCTCTAATTCATTGATCTAGTAGATTCAAAAGCCTTAGATCTTTTAAATCATTTATCTTTATAATTAATTAATTTACTACTTTAGTAGTTAGTAATCCATCAAACCAATTCTTTTTCTCTCTGTTAAAGCTCGTCTGAGCAAATATTTAAATACAGTCTAACATCCAATTTCTTATGGGATCGATTCATACTCGTCGGATGTGCTATCTTGCACACCGTGCACTTGTAGTATATTTAAGACACAACAGAGATCAATCATCCTCTCCATCGAGCATACATAGGATGTACTAGTATTATCAATATCATCAATCTCTGACTCAATGATTCTTCGATTGAAAATATTTTAGACTAGGACTATCAAGATTTTAGATCTCACTGGTATGATCTCATCATGTTCCTAAAATCATTATCCTAATTTATGAGATTCGTTATAATCTTAATTAAATCATTGGTGAAATAAAAGATATAGCATATGATGAAACATAATGCCTTATATTATTATCATGTCTATAATATCATATACATAAGTATGAAAAATAAAATAGAAAAGTCCCATCACATCATCTATACAATTAGCTTGCAAGACACTATTCTTTCAATCAGGGTACTAGCTCCCTTGTAGAGATCCTCTTTGATGATGGATTTTTTTTCCTCTTTGCTGAAAATCCTTCTCAAAGATTTTAGTCTTTCCTCTTCACAGATCATGCTTCGCACACGAATAGATTAGTAATCTTTCCTGATCCTTTCTTGATTTCCTTCTTAAGAAATCCAGCACTGCCCTTCTCTCTTTCCTTTTTCTCTTTTCTTCTCCCAAGAACTCTTCTTGGGTGTGAGCCTTCTCAAGGCTCTTTTCCTCTTTGATGTCCAACAAGCCTGGGTGTGAGGGCTTAAGGCATGAAGCCCCAAGGAGGCGTGAAGAGGGGCATGGAACCTATCCTAGGTGTGCATCAAATCTGATCTAATGCAAGGCATGGAAGTTTTACATGAGGAAAATCTCTCGCTTAAAAGGCATGGAAGTTTTAAGGTGAGAAATCCCATCTCAATTAGGACTCCACCACGCCAAGAAATGCTTCGGGTGTCCCAACCAAGAGCCCAACTCAAGTGGGGATTCTTTCTCCAATAAGGAAAGCATGTAGAGTCCAATGATGCCCAACACTTGGGCATGATCTCTTCTTATATGGGAGTTTGGGGCGCACATGAGAAAATAATGTGGCGTGAGAGAGTTTCAAGGGATATGGACTTTAGGTCGACTTTTTTTCTATGTGAACATTTCACATAATTATGGCTTGGCATGAGAAAAGTGGGGCATCATCACATGAGGAGAAGAGTCCTTCTGCTTGTCAAACACTTTGATAGATAGAGTCCCAAGAGGTCTGAACTTTGACCAAATCAAAATTTTTATCTAATAAGGAGTCCTATTTTCTTTAGATTTGATTGTGTCAACTCTTTGACATTATCAACCTTTGATATATAAAATTAAATCCAACTATCTAAGTAGACACAATCTCTTTGTGTATGATCCCATAGATTTTATTCTGTCTGGTAGTGAGAAATATTATGATCTCCATTATAAATATCATTAAAACTCATTTCAATGGATTGAAATAATTTTAACTCATCCAATGAGAATTATTGACTATCAAAATAATTTTCATGAGTCTCACAATCCATCAGTGATGTCGAGCAGTATGTAGTAACATTCTAGCAAAACAGAAAGGATAAACTTTTAGGTATAGTTATCGTATAATTTAGTCAATCTATCATGAGTTTTGATAGGATAGAGATTATGAAATTTCTCTTCAAATCTCATCATCTATTATATGTTAAATTTATTTGACTCAAGTTCCTGATGTAAGAATTATGAAAACTCTTTTTCACTATTCACATTGCTCTGGTCAAGGTCTTTTAAACTCAGTCTCATAAATCACATAGGACCATCTCTCTTATCTACTAGGATCGATAGATTTCATATATGTGTACATTCTATTTTTAGAATGAATCTATTGCAGCCAACATGTATTGTAATGATCCATATAGCTAGGAGACCAAGTATATGTGCAGTTAAACTATAGCAATTCCATTGTGAATAGTCATAGCACTGCAAATCTAAGGACTAGTCACACTACTACTGTAGCATCGAATAAGTTACTGATAAGTGAGTAGATATCTAAATGACTTCTCGTATTGGTTATACTCAGTATTCTTGTTCTCTAACAACCATATATATTTTTATTTCAGTATCCTCATATTGTAGACTCAAAATCCATCTATCCTAAAAGAGAAGCGATCAGTGCACTAATCTATCTAGATCAATCACTGTCCCTGTGATGATTCATCGATAGAAAGAATTTAAAAATTAATCATCAATAATACACACCTCAAATTTTTAACTCTTGAGAATATATATATGTCATTATTTTATTAATTTTTTGGATGATTCATAGACATGCATAATATAAATGGAATATATAATCCAATTTCATTAATAAAAATGTCAAATACAAAATTATGTCCTAGAGTAAATATATTTCTCAGCTTGGTTGGCTTCTAGGATATATATCTAACATCTGTCACTCTATTGACAAGGTTAAGTGCGGGCCTCTGTGGTCTTGGTGGTGGTCTCCATGCCATTGCCTAGTCTATGATCATCGACGAGGGTCTCTACTTCAGATCCACTGGACCCAGCACAAATCTACCATTGATGTGGGCCCCTATCTCCTTGGCTTCAAAAGGCCACCTCATCCCAAACCCAAAAGCTCGATTAGGGAGATCCTAGACCTCAAGATCCAGTTGTGGATCGGTGCCACACTTGTCATTCTCAATACCCTTTTATCCAAAGAGTGGATCCTCGCTCAAACCCATGGGTAAAATGAAGTAGCCATCAGAGAAGCTCTTTCGGATCCTTGATATTTAGAACACTATCTTCGATCTTTGGTTAGAGATCAAGGTTGCTTTCTCCACCTCCACAAAGAGCACCCTCCTACCATCACAATTGATCTTAATTCGGCTATCCTCATCTTGGATGACCCAATAGACCATTGAGTAGAAGGGCACCAGCACCTTGGCTAGCACCAACTAAAGCCTATCTGCATCAAAGAAGTCTGGAGAGCCATTCGACTGGTAGAAATAAACACTTAGCATGTGGAATCATGGTACCATCAGATTAAAGTTGAGTCCCAAAGTTGCTGTTGTAACATCAGCTTCATCGACCAAACCATCATCAACCGCTACTTCGAGATGATCATTGCTCTTTCCTCATTTATCTACTTGCATAGATCTCAAAGTATTTTAGTCTTTGTTGCCCAGCTAGACAACTCAAGAGGGAGGGGTGGAGGGGTGTTAATTAGATTTTTCAAAATTTAAAACAAATATATGCTATTTTTGTAAAAAAAGTGAAGTGAATGAGAGTATAAAATGATGCAATTAAGTAAGCTAAGATATGAAAGAAATAGAAAGCGATAGAAGAGACAAGCAACACATAAATACCATAAATTTTATGATAGTTTGGTGCATCCTAGCACCTACGTCCACTCTCTAAAAATTTTTTAAAAATTTTTACTATAATCAGTCCGAGATTACAGCTGGATAGTTTTTTGGGCTTACTATCCAAAATCCAATTGATTTTGCTTGGGATCACCAACCAAAACCTAATCCAAGCCAATCTCTAACTTACAATCTAATTACAAAGCTTGGATGAGCATATCCCTAGCTTCAATCCCCAATTGAAGCTAGTTATAGCAGAAAGATAGAAACAATAATAATAAAACTATAAAAGCTCTTTTAATGAGCAAAAGAATTTTGATGAAGCTCAGAGAATCTCTCTTTGATAAAGCTTTTCAGAGGTGAAGCTTGTTTTCTTGCTGAAAAGACTCTTTTGATTTGATGTTTGAGGTGGTTAAGAAATGAATGCATACTACTCAATGCTCTTGATTTTTTCTTATTGTCTTTCATTTTTTCTTTGATTATCTTATATATTGATGATCTTCAATGAGCTTGGTGGATGTTTTACACTATTTAGAAGATTGAAAAATCATTTTTGATCATTGAAATATGAAATAGAGTTATTAGAAATATTTCTAAGCTGTTCTAAAAATTCTGCAAAAGTAGCCATTAGGTTTCAAGTCAAGTCGAATAGGATTCGAGTCAACTCGAGCATCTTTCGAGTCTACTCAGTTAGTTTTGAGTCCACTCGAGTCAGAATTCTAAAAAATAATATCTTCCATCATTTCTGAGAACTTCGATTTGAATAATTCGAATCGGCTCGAGTAGTCTGTAAGTCTACTTGAATCAATGAAAGATTAGTGTCCTACAAGTCAATCACATAGTTAATGCGATAGAATTATTTTTGTATTATCTTTCAACCATGTAATAATATTATTTATTTATGAATAAAATAAGATATTTTGTTTCATCATTTGCTGTATCTTATTTATCTTTAAGATTATGATGAACTCCATAGATTAGGATATGATTTTAGGATCATGAAGAGTTTATGCTAGTAAGACCTTAAACCCTAAAATTTTAATCTAAAATATTTTTAGTCGTTGGATCATTGAGTCGGAGATCAATATTCTGGATAGACTGGCATATCCTATGTATGCTCGATGGAGGAGGTGGCTGATCTCACAATCATTTGTGTGGAGATACTAATACAAGAATATGGATACTCATTAAAGAATGAGTTTACTGAATTAATCTATAGAAAGAACATCTTATGAAGTCTTATTTACATGTTAAAAGATAGTTCTTTAGTGGGAGTTGTGCAAGTAGTCTTTAGACCTGAGACCATCATGATATCTTGTATACATGAATTCATATTTTGGTTCATACTCATTCATGACTAAGTTATGTATGGGATGTTTTGAATATGATGGAATGTGTATGGAGGTTGCAAGTCGATTAATAAGGAATCGATCACTCCTAGCAAGAGAAGATGTCATCGTATGTATTATCATCTCTAGATGACTCAAAAAATCTTTGATCAAAGTAGAATAAAAATTTAAAAAAAAATTAATATTTTATTATTAAAATCATTATTGATTGATAGATAATCGATATGAATATATAATTGAGTTTGACATGAATCCATACTCATAAACATATTCGGAATACGGGATTATCGAAGAATTGAATTATACGGTAACTTATCACTAAAGGATATATTTGATATTTTATTATATTTTATATCTTCTGGATAAGCATGATACATTGTTAGATGTCAATCTTGTCTTATAGGTACTCATAAATTAAAGAGTTTAATTCATGAATCAATTAGAAGGAGTTCTAATTGGTTAACTGGGGTTGATATGTATTTGACCTAAATCGATTAAAAAGGTACTAATCAAACTAGGTCAACATGTATCTGGATCTACTATTGACTAGATGTGAAATTTAATAGATCACACATATTAAGAAATTGATTAAAAAATTTATTTAAATTTTATTAAGATCAATGGATCCTAATTGGGTTGTTAATTAACATGCTAGTACATATTGGCTAATCCTACTCCTAACTAAATTGGTTTTGATTCAGAATCTTACTAATTGGGCTAACCTAATTAAGTTAGACTTAGATTAGATTGACCCATAAGGGACAGCCAAGTGTTGGTGCCTCCTAGCTTTATCTAGATGCCCACATGAAGAGTCCATGGCACATGGGACTCCTTCATGTTTGGCGCTAAAATGGAGATGGTGCACATATTTTTTGGCGTACAGAAGGATTTAGAGTCCTTCTGCCTTGGGTTAAGACCCATATGGTGCCTCCCTGAGCCTCTCTCTCCTTCCCCACTTATTGGATAGGCTTGATCTTGTCCACACCCCTTGGGTGACGTGGAGTATATATTTTTTCTTCGAAGAGTTGCAAGAAAAAATTCAAATGATGGCACTAGGAAGTCCTTCTGCTTTAAACAAGTTGGTTGGCATCTCCTCATCCCTTCTCTCACCCTTCTGATGAGCTTTTGGATAAGATCCAATGCTCCTAGTAGAGATGGAAGGCTTATCAGATTGGAAAGTCGTATATACGACTTTTCGATGCCAAAACAACATGCTTCTTCTTTGAAGAGTTGTGTGGCGCACCCCCTTGACCCTTGGAGTCCTTCTGCATGAAAAAATTCATCTAAATACATCGAATTCAGATTTTTGAGATGCTAAGTCTACGGACATGTTGTTTTTGGGTGGTGTCTCTTCTCTCATTATAAATAGGACTTGTATCCGAGAGTCCAAGGCATCGAAGTTTGAATAACTCTTTTCCTTCTCTTTTTAAGACAAAGTCTTTCTTATTAAGATAAGTCTGCCATTTTAAGACAAAAGTTTAGGAAGAGAATTAGGAAGGACTAATAGAGAGAGTGAAAGAGAAACAAAGGAAGCAGAAACTCTTGGAGAGTTTAATCCTAGAAAGGCTAGAGAATTTTTGAAGAAGAATTCAACAAGCAAGATTTCAGTTGGAGTGCTTCCTTAATCGAGTTCTGTGTGGATCACCATTGAAGGGTATACATTTGTATGTTTTATAGAAGTAGTTCATCACCAAATCAAATTTAAATAGGTATGCTTCCTATTTCTACCATTTATATTTAGCTTTGATTGATATCAATAAGAAGATCTTAGATTCAGGGTTTCGATGAAGTTAGATTTCATTAAGAAAATTTTTGGAATCCAATCCTCCACTATCCCACCATAACCTTACAATCGAGTGAGTCCACTCGAATTTTTTGATTTCAAAAAATCACTTCTCTACCGTTCTTCATTGGCCTTGACTTGGATAGCACTCAAGATGATCCAAGAGTGTATTGGCTAGAATATTTGTGTGTCAGAACTCCTTTCTCTTTTATTTTTTAACTTGAGTTTACTCAAATTTAATTTGAGTTGACTCGAACAGCCTTCAACTAAAAATTTTTGAACTTTTTCCATTTAAGAGGTTTTTTCTTCCACCGTTTGGGATTCTCTTCCGTCTTGATTTTTATGTCCTTTCATAGCAAGAAGGCATCCAAATACCTTTCCATTTAAGTTTTATTTGCCCATTAAGAATCATTCTTTGATGCTTTTACAATTTTTTTGAAATATAGACTTTATAAAACTATTAGTTCTATTATATATTCAAATATTTTGTTATTCATCAAAATCAAATCCTGGGATCAACAGTCTTCATTATGCATCTTCTTGCATAGATTTCAAAGCAATTAGTGGATGATCCAATAATAGATCATTTTGATTTTTTTAATCTTCTTTTGTTTTTTCTTAATTTTTCATGATCATCTAGATGCTTCTACTTTTTACTTATCATTTGATCTTATTTAGTTTTATCTTGATTCATGGTGATATGGAAGGGGTCAAAATTTTTGGATGCCTATTCCCAAAATTAGGGAGGGTATTTAGGGAATTGTAGACCTATTTTATTTTCACGTGACAGTCATACGATAACAATTCGAAATGAAGATAGATTGGTGGGACACATTGCAATGAACAAATAAGTTATTATGTTTAATTGAATTTTTTCAAAAATTTGAAGTCAAACTATTTCTCTTCCAAACTTGAAGAGATGTTTCCATAATTTTTTTAATATCTTTTTGTAATTTCTCAGCAACCTTAGTAGAAACCATAATAGAAAGAATGAAATCGCTAATTCCAACCAATTACTGGATGGAATGCCTTCTCATATTTGCTTTGGACACCTAGGGTATTATCTTGAATTGCAGGATTTTCTTGAAAATGGATGATATTGTAAATATGAGACTTTGG
>NC_025993.2:130518853-130617800 GCF_000442705.2 Elaeis guineensis
ATGCTTCCCCAACAATTCCACAATTATGATATTTAGCAATAAACTGATCCTTTGTTTTATTGCAAGAAACATTAAATTATAATGCTTTCTATGTATAATTTTGTGGTATTACCTTGTGATCCGATTGGGAAGGAGGAAGATTTTCTTCAACCTACTCAATACAGATCTCTCAAAAAAAAACTAGAAGAGAGAGGAGAATTGCGAAAAAGCAGAGCTTAAGTCCCATTTCTTTTGATTGATATTCCATAGCTCATAAACTAAGGTACATAGTCCTTATTTATAATAGCGAGGTCCGTCCTAGTTCAATTTGGATCGAATTTGTCAAGGCCTAATCTACTATTGGCCTCATATATGCTTCACATGTGATAGACAACAACAGACTTTTGATGGGAGTCTGCTTTCTATTTGCAATCACTGATGATACCAAGAAGAAATCAGAGAGTGAGGACCATCGAAACCCTAGGTCTCCTCTATAAAATTGGAACGCACTCCCATCCATGATGCTCTATCGATGGAGATAGGTCCTCTCTCCTCTTTCTCCCTATTTTCATGTGTTTCCATTCATTGTAGCTACTAGACATTGGAGCAAGAGATGCCACTGAAGCTAAAGTAAAGCCCTGGTCTCATCTCCTCTCTCTCTCTTCTCCTTCTTCTCTTGGCCTTAGGCACCGTCATCAGCCACCAAGTTCTCTAGAAAACCATTGAAAGACAAACCTCTATTTCATCCCCTATTTAATCAAACTTCTTGCCTCTTTTCTAATCATTGACCATGCCGCACCCTAGGTTGACTTGTCTGGCCTCCCTATGACCCTGTCTGAAAGTCATGGCCGCAGGTGAATAGCCAATGACTAAAAAAATCAAGTCAAGGGCCAGATCCCCTTGATTTTGAGCCCTTTCCCATGCTTTCTTGCTAGTCAATCATTGCTATCTGCTATCCACTGTGCTGGTCCCAGTCGGGCCCTCTAGCATGACCCTCATTGGTCCCAATGATGGTCTCTTAGTATACTCTCTCTCCTTCTCTCTTTCTTATCTGCTCTCTCTTGTCCCTCTTTCTCTCTAAGAAAACCCATGTGTCCTAGTATCGAATCCCATCTTCCTATCATATAAACCTAAGCTGATCCCTATAAAGAGGCCTTAAATAACATTGCTGCTCGAGTGATTTGTTGGATAGATCACTTGATCAATAGTCTCCTCTTCTTATTATGTAATTTTAATAAATTCATCAAATTAAACTTAATTATATTTTTAATAGGATTAGCAAATTCACTAGCGAAGTCTGAGGGACTAAAATAAATAAGGTACATAAACCTTACACTCCTTGCTAATTTTTAAACTATAAGTAGATTTTACCCTCCATGCTAGTTTTCAAATTGTAAGTAGGTCTTCCACTCCTTGCTAATTTTTAACCTATAAGTAGATCTTGCACTCCTTATTAATTTTTAAATTATCATATTTTTTATGCACATGAACTGTAATTGATGAAATTATAATTTTTTTTAAAAATCAGTGTCAGCATATGTGAGATGAAAGTTCATGCTTTTTTTTGAAAAGTAGTTATATGAATAGTTTTTATGAAAATAGCATGTTTATGAAATACAAATCTTATCATATCTTTTAATATTCTTCTATCTATTTGTATATCTATTTAAAAAATATATATAAAGATCTCAAAAACTCTCAAATAGCTATGTATGATCTTTGAATGTGGAAGATCGATATCCAGAGTTAGCATCCATACAAACACGGGCCAACCATTTTTAGACATATTTGAGGAATTTAATTGGGAAACACATCTAAGCAAAAATGAAAGCGAAGAAAGAAGGAGAATTTAAGAGAGCAATCAATTCCAAACTTATAACATTCAATTCAATTGATGAGAGAGCTTGAGTGCATTCATTGTGTAAGCCACCATTTGAGCAAATATTGAAAATAATTCCTCAAGCCTCTCTCAAAAAATTAAGGAGAAGTCAAAGCTTTTGAGATGCTTCATCAGCGATTTTCTTGGGCTTCAAAGAGTTTTTATTTATAAACTTTAAATTATTCATTGATTGTACTCTTTGTGTTGTAGCAAGTTTCTTGGGGATAGAACCTTAAAATTTAAGACTAGTCCAAGCCCATAATTGAATGATTATATTGTGATTAAGTCTTGGGAGACTTAGTTAGGAAGGTTGTCGTAGATGAACCTGAGCAAAATCAATTAGATTTGATTATAAGCCTAGCTAAATAATTAGACTGTAATCAAGGAGTGATTATAATTAAAATTTTCAAGTAGGAGGTATTGGAGAGTGGATATAGATACTAAGATTAACACCGAACAACTATAAATTTATTGTATTTGTGATTGTATGATTGGTTTTCATTTATTTCCCACTACTACTTTTATATCTCTCTTGACACCTCACAAGCACATTCATAACTTGTAATTAGAGCATATATTTGGTTGAAATTTTTAAAAAATCCAATTCACTCTCTTATTGGATTGCTATCTCTAGATCTCGATGAGATGGTGCTTGACATTCTGAACTTTTCATTCAAGATCTTCCCTCCGAAGAGACCTCCTTAGCTATGGGGGATAACATAGAGTCGAATCTCTATCAAAAGAGGGAGGAGATCGCCATCGTTAGTCATCCTTCCTCAAGCTGTGATGGAAAGGTGACTGACGAGGGGCTGATTTTAGGCTCTTGGGTTGAGATCGGCAACTATGCTGAAATAGAGCCATTTGAGGTGGTGGCTCTGGGATTGAGGCCTGTTTGTCATTTGTTGGAGCTGCTACACTATGCAAGACAGCATCCGGATCTATTGGACCTGGGTGTTGAGTAGCTGCGGATCGGTTGGGATAGGAGGCTATGCAATAGCAGACTGTTGGGTAGCACCATTCTGACTATGATCAGAGGATCAGAGGGTCGTCGATGGGATGCGACATAGTTATGTGCTCTCATTCTTGTTATGCTCTCTTTCTCCTTGATCAGACTATTGGCCCTTTCTTTAACACTAATTTATTACTGCAAGACTATAGTTTGAGGCTAATGTGGTTGAGGTCAGACTCCTTCTCACCCGAGGCTCAATGTTGATCCGATGATGGGGTGCATCTAGGAGAACTTGCAAAGAAAGCCTACTCTTGTCGGGAGTTCTCTGGGGTAAGTCTCTGATGCTTAAGTCAGTCGGAGCTTGAAAATGATAGAGGAAAGAGAGAGAGGAAGAGCAAGAGTGACTAGTATTCTCTAGAGTCTAGACTTACCTGAGGGTTTCCTTAGTACCTCTATATATAGAGGTGGAGCTGTAAGTTGTTAAGTCGAAACTTGGTAAGCCGTTAGTCCTTAATTTCTTAGATTGCTAGGCCTCAACTTGATAGACCATTAGGATAGAGAATCTATTTACTGACCTATAAATCAGGATTGTTAGTTGTGGATGTCAGTCATGGGTCGTGCCTATATTCTGAAAGTTGTTAGAAGGTTCCAAAAGATCACCTATATAGCTAAAAATAAATCGATGGCCTGAGGCTAGTGCAAAGTTGAGGCTCTACCTTAGATGCATCAGTGTGCACATAGGTTATTAGGCTTTATCCCTTATCGTCGGTTAGATCCTGACCTCAGGATTGGTAAACATCCAATCCAGAGATCGGGTAAAAGCTGATGACGTAAATCGCTTCACCTTAATTTCTTGAATCTCTTTTCAGTATCCGAGGTTGTCTCATCGATGAGTGCTCGATTGTAATCCGAAGAGGGGAAGGTCGGATTGGATGGCGGATATCCTCCACCAACAATCCCCTCTCTCCTCCCCCCTTTCCTTGCCTTCGGTGCTCTTTCTCTAGGGTTAGGGTTTCCACACTATGTGCTCTTCTTTCCTTTTTCTCTTTCTTTCTTTTCCATTCCATCCTTCTCCAAGGTTAGCTTTGCTACTAATGGCTCCTCTACTAACAACCCTATAATATTGCATCACGTTGTCAAATCGCATCCCAAGCATCCCCTCTCCTTCCTCCATCCCTCTCTTCTCCCCTTGATATCCCTCTTTTTCTTCTTCCTTCCTGAATTTCTTCCTTCCTTATTGGATCTGTATGTTGCTTTTTCTTTCTCTCCCCACCATCGCTTAATTTCTTTCTATCTCCCTTGTCAAAGGTGTTGGCCCCTCCTTGCTCTCTCTCTCTCTCTCTCTCTTCTTTCTCTTTCCCTTTCTCTTTCTCAGAAGGTGGACTATAGGGAGAGGAAGGGAGGCCTCTCCTTGAAAGCAACACCTTATGGTCAAAACGAAGCGGAGGAGAAGGATAGGAAGAGTAGGAAGGGGGCAAATAGGAAAAGCAAGAATAAGAGGGAGAAGGAGAAAGAGTGAAAATATGGGCAGAGATATAAGCTGTAATATCCCGATCTTGTATAAAATTTTTGGATAACGTGTGTTTTTTTTTGTGTTAGCTTAAGTTTCTAGAATTGACCTTGAGAGCCACTTAATCTTAATTATAAACTATTTTGAATTAAACTTATTTTATCAAAATTTGTTGAAGCTATTTGGGTACTATTTGTGACTGTCTGTCATTACAGATCCTGAAAATTTTCTAAACCTGAAAACTAGCATCTATGTGGAGGATTATATAAAATATATATTTTTTTGAAACTAAAATTGATGATAATTGATCCTTAGATGTTAGTGAGTTATAAAATAATTTTTAATAAATTTTTAAGATCCTTTAACCTATTCATTCTGAAAAAAAATTTAAAAATTTTGGGTTTGAAAAAATTTGAACTAAAACCCAAGTTTTGACTTCTTTTTTTTAAAATTTTAATTTTTTTGATATTTTTATTAATTTTAAATAGAGAGATATTTTTTTATTTATATTTATATTTTAAAATTAATGAAGAGTAAAATAAATGAAGATATGAACTTAAAATAAAGAAATGTAAATAAGTAGAGTATTAAATCAGTTTCAAAAAAATCAGAGGACTGGATCGATTCAGTTTATTAATGGATCGGCTAAGTCATAAAAAATAGAAAGTGTATGATAAAGACTATGGCAGTACACTGGTGGGTCAACTCAATTTTGGGTTGAGCCGACTGAGTTGTGGATTGAGCCAACTTAATCTCAGACTGAGTCGACTAAGCTACAGAAACAGCAGGATAGCAGATCAAAATCGAAGTGCTTTAACTTGAAATTTAAAAAGTATTTTTAAGGGACCAACTCAGTAACTATTTTGTGTAAATAAAGGGATAGAAAAATCAAGTTAATTGCTGGCTAATTCATCGAATTGACACCTAACTACGTAAGTTTGTAAAATTTATTTTTCTAAGAGGCTATTCATCGATTTTTCTTGTTTAGGGTTGTTCTGATTTTCTAGCAAAAACAGAACGAAATAGAAAGGAAGAGAAGTTGAGAAAGGTCATACTCTCAATCGAAAATCAAAGAAAAGTCAGCTGGAAAAGGATAAATTAGTGATAAACTTCTTTGAAAGAAGAAGAAGAAAGAGAAGGCCGTACTTGCATTAGTAGCTAAAGTGTTTCAACTAATCAAGGTAAGAATTTCAAATCCTAGATCTTGAATAACTATTATTAGGTTTAGTGTTTTGGATGAGTTAAATTATGGATTAAATTTGAATTGGAGAGTAGTGTGCTACTATCAGAATTCATTGAAATCAGTTGAAAATTATTTTAGCAAATAGTTTAGAATTGGTATTAGTTGAATTGGAATAAGTTATGAGACTAGATTACAACTGAATTATTGGGATTCTTAAGTTCATGTTAAAGTTTAATTAACTATAATCAGAGCAAAATAGAATTGAATGAACGCAAGGATTAGAAGAGTTATGAAATCAGTCTAAAAGCAAAATATGCCTAGTTCTATTTATTATCTTGAAGTGTATTTATCAGTATTTATTAATGTTATAGGAATGGAATAGAGCTCAAAAAGTAGTGTTTCAAATGAATTAGACACCAAGGTGATCTAGCAGCTATAAGAGTTCGTTAGGAGCTCTTTTTGTTGTTTTGTTGGCTCCAAGGCAATATAAATTTAGACCTCCTTAGTTTTGGCTTGTGCGGTGAGTTGATAATATACTTTATGACATATTTTTATATTCTCTGAACTCTTTTGACATATTTATCTTAGTTTATCTGTTCCTATGAAATTTTATATATCATATGCTACACTCTTTTATGGAATTTCAGCAAATTGAAATTTTATTTTTAATATCTTATTTTTAGAATGTCTATCTTAATGAATATCTTAAAAATTTATTTTATTTCTTATGATGAAAGAGCTTTGGAATATTTTAACTTTCTCAATTGCTGGAGCTTATGTGAATCTTAGGACAGGCATCTTTAAACTTATCTTTTGATATATGATATGAATACCATTAACTATTAATAAAAAAGTTGAACATGAAAACAATGGATATGTTTGGAAAGATGATATTGATGATGAGTTTTGTTTGGTTATCTTTGCATGAGAAAATGAGATACAAATTATGTTTTGGACAGATGACAATAAGATTTTATGGGAGAAAACTTTGACAGAACACTGTAGCTAGCAGTAGTTGGCGTTAGTCTTGGTGTACTATGTTTTGGATATCCTAGCTGGTAAGGGTGGTGCTAGCCTGGCATGTTTAGTCGACATCGTTAGTTTTGTTTTCCTAACTAACAGGGGTGGTGTTAGCCCGACGTGTTGATACACATGTGCAGTATTGGTAAAGTTTCGGATAAGCGAGTAATTATTTGATTCTAGATTAGAAACCTTCCTTCATACGTTGGATATATGTTTACTTTAAAATTTAGTACATTATAATTGATCTATTCATTAATTATTATTTAGAGGATAATTCGAATTGTAGTTATTAAAGGAATGTGTTTTTTTTTTTTTTTGCATCTATTCCATTACACTACTTGACTGGAAATGTTCTTATATTTATGTTTTTGGGAAAGTTGTATAAATGCTTTTGATTAAAACGGCAGTGCCTGAGCTTGTCCTATTTCCATTATAGATATATTATTTTTCACTGAATCTTGTGACTCATCTTATTACTTCGATCTTTTTTTTTTTTTCAGATGCTAGTGTTGTGAAGGGTTCAGGTTCCTCAGCTTGATAGGAGCAGTCATCCTTTTTGGTTAGCCCAACACTTGTGTGTGTGGGTGTCTATTTTGTTATCTCATAGTTATATTTTTTTTGGTATATTTTAGTTGTGTATAAACTTTAGACGTGCTCCATTATCTATAGGTAGGATCTAGTTTTTACTGTATTTGCTTAATTGGAATGACTGTTTGTAAATATATGTACTTCTGTTACACATCATGTAGATGTTTTGGTTATTAGAAATATGAATTTGTATTTGTACGTATGAATATATTGATTAAGTAGAAAATTATATTTTTGAGAATGTCTAATTTTTAAAAAAATTTTGATTAAATTTCGATAAATTTATATATTTAATTTATTTTAATATATTTATTAGCTTGCTAGATTAGCTAGTCCATTTTATGCATCGGTCGTCGCCCGGGCTCGGGCCTTGACATAGGCTATGTGACCATAGGAAAATAGGGGAGCAACAAGGACAACTCCTCCATCCCTCGCCATGTTGACATGATCATGGCCATCGCGTACGAAGGTATAGCAGAGGCATTGATCTCCACCCCCTAAGGGACATGTGGCATGCAGGGAGATTGGATGGGGAGAGAGACACACCTTCCCCATCCTGTACCATGCCAACATGGGGGATGGCTACGTGGCAAACCTGTCATGTACGTGGGAGATGGACACATGTCATGTGCATTACTAGGAGATGGAAAGCCTCAGCAATACGGTAATGTACTTGTTGCATGGGAGAGGCGGACGTGGGGTACTTTCAAAGATTTAGATGCATGAAGTTCGTTGATAAGAATGCCAATAGATGGATATTAATTAGATTGATCGATATTTATATTTATTTTATTAAAAAAAATAATATCTATATCCATTCATATATCTTTCGATCGGATCACATCGAGCTCCAAAAAAAAATCGAATTGGATCAATATATCCGAAATCCCACCAATGACTGCTCTTCTCCATTCTTCATTCCACCGCCGCTCGCCATCCCATCCCTAAACCTTATAAAATATCATGCTTCCACCAAGGTTAAGCTCTCAAAACCTCAGTGGACCAACCCACACCGCCATAACTCGCCCAAAATCCCATATGCTCAAAAAAAATCCTAATCAGAACCTAAAAACCCCTCTGATCTCCTTAGGTGCTCTCCTTCCCCGTGACCTCCGAAAGAAAGAATGAAATGAAAAGAAAAAAAAGTAAAAGAAAGAAAGAAAAGATCAATCGACGTGGGAAAGATCTTATCTTTTGATTTTTTTTTTTTGATTTTTTCTATAATTTTTTTTTGTATTTTTTTTTTTTTCTATCCTCTACGGTTTCAATTAGGTGGGAGGCTTGGAGCGGACCAAATAGGGAGGCTCTCTTTGCCGCCAACATTCTCCTGATCCACTATCAAGCTTCCATCAAGCCGCCACTAAGAGTGGTAGGGAATGGGGATCCATCAGGCTGTCATAGTATCGCTAGGGGTTGGCCCTTGGGTGTCAGAATAGCTGGATAGAGATAGGGGTTGGAGGAGGAGGGGGGTTTTGGGTTTTAATGATAGAAAAGAGAGAGAAACGAATTTTGTTTAATGAAAAAGTGAGAGATTTGACCGTTCGAATTTTATTCAATGAGAAGATATTTTATTATTTTAAATTTTATTTAAATTAAAAAGTATATTATTGTAATGAATTTCAGATAAAATATATTATTATTTATATCTAATATAAATTTATTTTAAATATTTTTTTAAAATTTATATCCATCTGATTTCTTATTTGAATCAGATCAACTCTATTTCATTCGGATTAGATTGGAATGGATATCTATCAGGCCGAAAAAAATTACGACCCTTGTTCGTTGGGGACAATTGTAGAGTTACGGATGCTAGAACCGTGGTACGCGTATGAAGCCGATGCTTTGGACAGCTCACCTCTACAAGGTCCAGAGTCCTCACTGTACATTCCACACCCCAACCCAGCCCCTCCCTCTCTCTCCCCTTATAAAAATCCGATTTTTTTTCCCCTCTTCAAATTACGTCGATCAGATCCGAAAGCGCGAAAACTTTTGATAGAATTCGATCCTGGGAACCCTAGAGCCCACTCAATGCGATCGGTGAAGGAGAAATTTGGATGAAAAATCCGATCTTGAAGGGTTTTTCTTTCCTAAGTTGTGATCTTTACGCGAAATGGGTTGCTTCTCGTGCTTCGATTCCAAGGAGGCAGCGCAGCTGAATCCCGGAAACGGAGGGGATGACAGGAGGGAGGAGCAGCCCATGGTTCCCCCAGGTGTTGAAGTTATCTTCTGGTGAGTTGGATTCCTTGTGCTCCCTGCAGATCTCTTCATTGGATGGATCTGATCCAGAGTCCTGGAGCTCTTTATGCTGAGATTTGACGCTGTCTTAGTTATTCACTCCTGATTCCCTAGAAAAGAAGCCTATATGTCTTTGATTGCATCTCACTGATGTCTGATCTGGTTCCAAATGAGTAGGCTTAGTTTGTCTTTGCTACTGGCAGTATGAATTTTGAGTTTGATGAGTTAATTTTTCTTTGGACAGAGTGCAGTTGAATTGATTGAAATTTCAAACATTTCAATGAGTTTAAAATTTATCAAGTATGAGCTCTGTTGAATTCATTGTTGTTGATCTATTATAAATATCAGGACTGGAATTACAGATCATTGGGTGCTGTTTGATGAGTTCCCAGTTTTCTCGTAGGTTGAAGATTTTTATCTGGATATTTTGTTAATGTGCAGGAGCTGATAGGATAAAGAACAGAAGCAATTTGGATTTGAAAAGGGACTCAATGGGACCAAAGGAAGAGCCTGGTTCTAATATTTCAGCACATACATTCACCTTTCGGGAGCTCGCAGCAGCAACAAAGAATTTTAGGCCAGAATGTTTTTTAGGGGAAGGAGGGTTTGGACGGGTCTATAAGGGTCATCTGGAAAGCACGGGTCAGGTAATTTGGTCAAATTGCATGAGAATTGTGATATGACGTTTGATCTATTTCTATAGGCTTGAGGCAAAGCATATTGTTTCGTGGACCAAGTGTCACGGCTTGGTTGAAAGCTCATTACTTGAATCTATTAGCAAATGAGAAAATGATAAGAAACATGAAACCGTTGGTTCATTGATATGTCTACACATGCCATAGGTTGTAGCTGTCAAACAGCTTGATCGGAATGGGCTTCAAGGAAACCGAGAGTTTCTGGTGGAAGTCCTCATGCTTAGTCTGTTGCATCACCCCAACCTAGTTAATCTCATTGGTTACTGTGCTGATGGAGATCAACGCCTACTTGTGTACGAGTATATGCCTTTGGGATCATTGGAAGATCACTTACATGGTATGATTTCTCTGCTCCAACTTGCTATTTTTATTTGAACTATCACAGATGATAGCGGTCTTCCTTTGGTTGGAATTCTAAATTCTTGATCTCTTTTAAATGCTTGATCTCTGCTCCAATTTGGTTTTTTTTTCTTTGTTGTGTCAAAGTCAAAGAAATCTTGGTTAAGGATAAACAAACAATCAATCTTAAATTTTGTTGTTGGCTTGTGATTGAATCCCTTTTGGCTCCTCTATCACAGTCTTTTAGAAAATAATGGAAAACTGAAAAGGAATGACCAAAAAAAATTATATACTCTCAGAATAATATTAGTTGCAAATCTTGAGACTTTGCATTGTTGCTCAGAATTTCTTCGCATTTCATTATTGGAACACTTTTTCATTCTCGTCGTGAGAATGAATATGTCCTTAATTCTATTTGAAGAATTCCTACATCTATACAAACATTTGGGTAGGCTTTGTAATCATTTTTCAGTATTGACATCTAATTTGGTCAACATTTACTATTTAGTTTTCCTTTACTGCAGTTAGCTGTTAAAAAGTTTGTACATTAACTGACACTTTAATTGTGAAAAATAAATTGCTTAGAGAAAGTTTTCAAGATGGTGAATGCTTATCTGGTTTCTATTGGGGAAGGCAGATGAAATGTGTCTTTTATTATTAGTGTAAATTGGAAGTGATTATAATGCTTACTTTTTCTCCTTTTATGTATGCTGATCTTCTTTGAATTCACATCATTTATTTAGTCTATTTCTTACGTATCCAACAAGTATTTCTATAAATTCTCAGGAAGTAACCATATGTGCAAGAATGATTTGATTCAATCTTCATCTTTTTCAATTGCATTTAGCCTCCTCACTTCAAGAATCTCAATGATGGTTCATGCTTTGCTCAACCTGTTCTTTATAAACTCTTCATTTAAGTCTGTGTTTTTACTCTCAGTGACATGTTTGTCTGTCGAAGAAGTATAAGGACATCAAGCAAAAAAGGCAGATGGCTGTAGCTGTAGCTTGATAGCTTGATGTAGGTTCTTGTATTTGCTGGTTCAAGGCATATTATCTCTATTTGCATTTATTCTTGCTAAGGTCAGGAACAAAACAATGATTCACCAGTATTTCTTATCTCTACCGCCACTACCAATTATTCTAAATCTTCTGTATGCTTTCCTTTGTTCATCTTTCTGGACCCAAGGCATTGGACTCTTAAATATCATGAATGGAAACTCATGATGATGGCTTAATTATCACTATATTTATTGGATAGTGCTTAAAACTGATAAACAGAAGAAACAGGTAAGTAATAGAAAGCCTAAGATCAATTTAACTATATACCAGCTAATCCTGTGTAAATCTTAGATTATCAACTTACTTTGAGGTTAAGAATGAGAAAGATGGCAAACTGGGATGATAATTTCTTCAACTTCATTCACCGTAAAGTCTTAAATCTTATTTGCATGTGCTAATGTGTCTGTTTTGTTCATGAATTTGCAACAGTCACCCTAAAATGCAATTCTGTTGCTGATTCAGCTGTTTACTATGCTTACTGTTACATTTTTAGAGCAGCAACCCCCATCCAACTGTAACCCCTCCCACCAACTGCAATTACATCTGTGCAGTGCATGTGTCTATTGACTTTTTCATTATAACTGATCTATTGTGTTTGTATTAGTGATCTTCTGCTTGCCATGCTCACCAAACATACCTATATTTTCTATTTGACCAAGTATGGGGAGTTTCTAAGATAGCCATTCTGGCTATAAGTTCTAACAAGATTTTATTGAATAATTTTGATGATGGACTATTGCATAGTATCAAACAGGCATTGCTAATTAATCAACCAAATGTTTTTATTTAATTGCCTTTAGCTAGTCAATAGCTCTTCTTGTTTCTGTATCTGCTGTCTGTTAAGATGTACTTGAGCATAAAAGTGCTGAATTCACATATTTTGTGTTAGTCTTATGGGTCTACCTCTGCCCTGTTGGGTTCCGATCACGCAGCGGAAAGTGATTTTTAAAATTTTTAAAACACTCAAATCAATAGCTATATCAAATAAAATTATCAGCTGAACCCAAAATCCTAGAATCACCTTACCGAACACGATCAAAGCAAATTCAAGCATGCAAAGAGATAGAATATTATACTTGAACTAAAATGAAAAGTGGCATGTTGGTGTTTTCACAAGACCCCAAGGTAGAAGTCCTCCAATGGTGATCTACACGGAAGTTGGCTAAGGTCCTTTCCAACCGGTGTGCAGCGGCAGCCTTGTCTTCTCAAGAACACTGTCGGCTTCAAATTGCATCACGATCGTACCAAAATCCAGTTGCTTTTGATCTTGCCACCAAAATGACACTAAGAAGATACTTTTAGATGTCACACAATCTAGGATTTAATTTTTAGCTCCAACATACGGAAAAATCAAATCCTAGGGCACTCCAGCAACACTTGCTGAAAATCTCACCACCTTTGTAGCAACTTTTGTCACTCAAATTTTCTCTTTTTTTTTCTCAGAATTTTTTCAGATTTTTCTATGATTTTCATTTTCTTTTCTCTGGCTCACCCAAAAATCTCAGCTAGAAGCTATCTGGGGAGTCCCCTATAAATAGGGGACCAGGACGTTACATGGGATGAAGGGGCGCCAACTTTTGGCGCTCCAACTTCCCACGTGCCAAATAAATTCATCGAGTGAATTTTTGGCGATTCAGATACTTGGAGCAGGGACTCTTCTTTTTTACGTGCCATAAAAATTTCATTAATTTTTGACGTCAAAACATAGGATTTCTGATTTATCTTCTAAGGCAACGTGTTTAATAAAGAGCCTTCTTTAAGAAGGACTCTTTATTTCTCACGCTGATTGGAGGTGGGCGGCAATTATATTTTTGCGTGGCTTTTGGTGAACGTGGAGGAGTCCTCCACTTGAAACTGGTCCAAGTTGGATAAGGTCCAATCCAAATTGACCCAATCTCATTAGGTCAAACTCAACTATCTAGGTTAGTTCAAATACTTTGAACCAAACCAATTTGAAAATTGGGTTAATACAATCTGCTAGCATATCAAATTAACCATAGAATTTACATTAAACTCTAATTAAATCAGATCAAGTCAAATTCCAAAGTGTATGACCCATTGGGTTCCAAATCTAGCCAGCAGTGGATTTGGACTTTCGACGTAACTCTAATCTGATGAGATTAGATTACGAAGAGTCTCAATCAACTTAGATTCTTTCAAATTGATTTAGAATCAAATTCTTTCAATTTTTGTCAAGTCCACAATCAAGATTGACGTCTAGCAACATGTCATGACTATCGGAAGATTTGAAATTTTGGTGGAAAATTACCAAAATAACTTTTAGTGGTAAGTTCTCATGTAATTCAATCCTTCAGTCAAACAACATCCTAAATGAGTTGGGGTATGGAAATATATCAAACCCAGTCACTTATCTTTATGTATCTCGATCTGAAGGCGATGATTCAATTGATGATATATTAAATTTTTTTTCTAATTATCATCCTGCTTTGGTCAAAGACTTCCAAATCACCGTCCTATGAGATCACATAGGATGTTCACTCCCTTATTAGGAGTGACTGATCCTTATTGATCACTCACAATCTTCATGCATACTTCACCATATCCAGAATACCCCACACAAGGATCAGAGAATCAAGTTAGGTAGTAAACCAAAATATGGATCTATGTACACAAGATACCATGGTGACCTCAGATCAAAGGATCACTTACACAACTCCCACTAGAGAATTATCAGTTGACATGTAAATAAGACTCCATCTGATTATTCTCTCGCAGGTCAATTCAGTGAACTTATTCTCTAATAAGCATCCATATCCTTGTATTAGTGTCACCACACAAATGGTTGTGAGATCAACCACCCTCATTTTTGAGCATACATAGGACATGCAGTCTTACCGGTATCATTGATCTCCGACTTAATGTATCAATGACTAGGAATGTTTTAGATCAAGACTATCAAGGATTTAGATCGCACTGGCGTGATCTCATCATGCCCAAAATCATTGTCCAGACCTATGGGGTTCATTATAATCTTAAAATTAATAAGATGCAGCATATAATGAATCAAAAATATTAATTTTATTAATAATATTAATGTCAATTACATGAGTTTGAAAGATAAATTACAATATATACCTATCGCATTCCATATGCGATTGGCTTGTAGGGTATAATTTTTTCAATCTCCCACTTGCACTAAAGTCAATCGCCTTATACTTGATACCCATGCTATCAAGTGACGGTCAAATTGCTGCATTGACAAGGTCTTAGTGAACGGATCCGTATATTGTTCTTGGTGTCAACACGCTTCACGATCATATCGCGTCTTTCAACTATCTCCCGAAAAGGTGGAACCGTCTTAGGATGTGCTTGGATTTATGATGAGATTTTGTTCTTTGGCTTGAGCAACTGTCTCAGTATTATCACAATAAAGAGGACTGGTTGTTCAATCTTGAACCACATCCAACCCTGTGATGAATTTCTTCATCCAGACGGCCTTCTTAGCAGCCTCACTTGCAGTAATATATTCAACCTCAGTGATCGAATCAGCAACAGTTTGCTGTTTGAAATTTTTCCAACTTACTGCACTATCATACAAGGTGAACACATATCCAGATATCGATTTGCTATCATTCGGATCAGATTAGAAACTAGAATCGGTATAACCTTTCCGTTTTAAATCAGATCCACCATATATTAGAAAAACATCTTAGTTCTTCTCAAGTATTGAGTATGTTTTTCACAGCTTTCCAATGATCCTCCTCGGAATTAGTCTGAAATCTGCTTACAATGCCCAAGGCATAAGCTACATCAGGCCTTGTACATAACATAGCATAATTATTGATCCTACTGCGAAGCATAAGGAATAGAATCATTCTATTTCTCTTTCAGGTGTTTAGGAGATATCTTCTTAGAGAGTTGTATACCATGACCTATGGGCAAGTAACTTCTTTTACTTCCCTCCATATTGAACCTCTTCGACGTAAGGTCAATGTACCTAGACTAGGACAAGCCTAGCATCTTTTTGATTTATCCCTATAGATCTTTATACCAAGTATATAGGATGCTTCACTTAAGTCTTTCATAGAAAATTTTTTGATAGCCAAGTTTTGACTGATTGCAACATTGGGATATCATTTCAATGAGCAGTATGTCATCCACATACAAGATCAAGAAGACAATAGTACTCTCACTATCTTTGTACACACAAGGTTCATCCATATTTTTGATGAAGCCAAATGATTTGACTGTCTTATCAAAACGGATGTTCCAGCTCTCGATGCTTGCTTTAATCTATATATGGATCTATTCAGCTTGCATACCTGATTAGCTCTCCCACTTGAGACAAATCCTCTGGTTGAGTCATATAGACTTCTTCCTCAAAGTTTTCATTGAGGAAGGCATCTTGACATCCATCTGTCAGATCTCATAGTCATGGTATGCTGCAATAGCAAGAATTATTCGAATAGACTTGAGCATGGCTACCGGTAAAAAATTTCTTTATAATGAACACTTTGTTTTTGTTGAAATTTTTGTCGTAAGTCTGGCCTTATAGGTCTCTATCTGGTCATCTGCTCCAATTTTCTTTTTGAAGATCCATTTGCAACTATTGGGATCACACCTTCAGGCGATCAACCAACATCCAAACTTGGTTGGCATACATGAGTCTATTTCGGATTTCATGGCATTGAGCCATTTGTCAGAGTCACTAGTCATGACAGCTTTCGAATAGGTTGTAGGCTCATCATTCTAATGATGTGTGTTGTGTTATTATTCTCAATGATAAATCCATATCTGAGTGGTATACTATGCATCTACTCGATCTTCGGAGAGGGTGTGTAGTGGCTGTGCCTTAACAATGGGCACATCTGGTTGAGAATCATCTGTGAATCTGGATGGATTGTAGGTTTTGAACTTCTTCAAGTTCAACAGACCTCCCACTGTCTCTTTGATAAACTCTTTCTCCAAGAAAATGTATGCCTACCAACAACACCCTTTGTTGAGTAGGGTTATAGAAGTAGTATCCTATACTCTGCTTGGGATAACCTACAAACTTTTTTTTCTGATCTAGCATCCAGTTTATGTCCATCAATATTTTTCACATAAGTTGGACAGCCCCAAATCTTAAAATGCTTAAGATTGAGTCTTTTTTCTTTTATATTTTATATGGAGTGCTAGAAACAGATTTTAAGGTATTTATTTAAAATATATGCTGCAGCCTAGAGGCGTACCTAAAAAGATAATGGAAGATCCGTGAAACACATCATGGACCGCACCATATCTAATAAGGTGTGATTCCTCCTTTCCGCAATTTATTAATTGTGGAGTATAAGGAGGTGTCCATGGAGAGTATACCATTTTGTTTCAAATAATCGAAGAACTCACTAGACAAGTACTCCTCCTCGATCCGATCGAAGAGCTTTAATACTTTTATCAGTTTATTTCTCGATCGTTCTTTGATATCTTTAAATTTGTCAAAGGCTTCGGATTTGTATTTCATTAAATACACATATCCAAACCTAGATATATCATCAGTAAATATAATGAAGTAAAAGTATCCACCTCTGGCTTGAATCGATATTGGACCACACACATCAGTAGTACAAGGTCCGAAATGTCATTCACTTGATCTCCATGTCCAGTAAATGGAGTTTTGGTCATTTTTTCATGAGGCGAGATTCACAAGTTCCATATGATTTATAATCATAAGGATCAAAGAAATTATCTTTGTATTTTGATATAACTTGTTAATTCTCACTTTCTCTCTTTTTTTTTTCATATTATTAACATGAAGCATATTATCATTAAGTGAAAGAAACATAAGATCATTATCAATAAAACACTTTCATAATATTCATTAGAAAAATATATAGAACAATCATTGTTCTTTTTATTATTTCAAAACTTTGTTCCAATAATAATGGTACAGAAATAATATTTCTAACAATATTTGGAATGTAATAATAGGTCTTTAGTTTCAAAATTTTTTTCGAAGGCAACTTCAAAACCCTGGTTCCTATGGCTTCAGCTTAAATGGACTCTCCACTTGCGTCGAACAGCTCGAAGTCACCTTTATTCAGATTCTTTATTTCCTATAGATCCTGCAATGATTTACAAAGGTATGAACCACAGGTGGTATCCAATACCTAAGAATCTGATATTGAAGTACTTAATGATAAATTAGTTTGTATGATATACAAACCTTTAGCAACTTTGCTGATTTCACGGTTGCAAGGTACTCCTTGCAATTTCTCTTCTAGTGGCCCTCCTTGCCACAGTGATAACAAGTACATTTGGTGAGACTTCTTCACCTTCTTCTTGGAGATGTCAGCCTTAGGGTTCAGTTTTTTCTTAGAATCCTTCTTCGCTTTCTTCTTGCTAATCTTATCAACAAAAGAACTGAGCTTTTTCATCCTTGAAATGGCTTTCTACTGTTTTTAATATATTCAGCAGCTCAGACAAGCTGTTGTTCAGTTTGTTCATATAATAATTAATGACAAACTGAGAAAAGGAGTCAGGGAGAGACTGCAGGATCAAATCCTGGCTCAGTTCACCATCCATGGCAAAATCCAGCTGTCCCAGATGAGTGATCAAATCAATCATCTTTAGGACATGCGTTTGCACGGAAGAGCCTTCAGTCATACGGGCACGGAATAACTGCTTTGATATTTCATATCGAACACTTCGACTTTGCTCCCCATATAACTCCTTAAGATTAAGGAGAATAGAGGAATGTCCATGTCCTCATACTGCCTCTGGAGCTCATTGCTCATGGAGGCAAGCATGATACATTTGACAGTCACACTGTCATCTTTCTACATCTTGTTTGTGGCCCTTTCCTCCTCGGAAGCATTTTCCCAAGAGAATCTGGAGCAGGTGTATTTAGAATGTAGGAGACTTTCTCCTGAGTGAGAACAATTCTCAAGTTCCTTAACCAGTCGACATAGTTGGGTGCGATCAACTTGTTAGTATCTAGGATACCTCTAAGGGACAGTGAGGATGCCATAAGTGTAGTTAATCTATAATGATAAGAATATAAATAAGCATACAACTCATGAAGACATTACAAATAGACTAGGACTTTTATCTAATTGTGTCTTCACTATTTTATCGAACTTCATAGCCCTCAAATATGAAAATCGAGAAACATACTAATGTTTCTTAGTGGGGTTGAGATCTCTGTTCCTCACAAACACCTTGTGGATAGCACAACAAGTATTCATGAGTTTAAGAGTAGGTAACTCTTTACCAATTATACTTTAAATTCTCAACATCTTTCATTCTGGCTTTAGATCACATATAGTCTTGTGGATAGCACAACAAACTATAGGTTCTAGTTAAGTTGACCCTTCAATCCCATATAGTATACTTAAACAATGCTGTCCTTGGGATAGCACAACAAAGTAACACTATTCAAATATGTCATAAGCATCAATATGTACTTGATCAACATCATGTCAATTTCTATAGTAAGCTTGTAGATAGCACAATAAGCTCACTAAGATTTTGACATACTCTATCAACCAAGTTTGAAGGAAGGCCCTTGTAGTGTCTACATACTAATCAATCTAAGTCTGAAATTTAAGAAGATCAAATTGGTCAGGTAAGTAGGTGGGAGGCTCTCCGTAGCTTTTTAGACACCAAAAGAGTTGGTCAGACCAGCATACGGATCTATTAGAAATCATCTTTCAACTTTCCTCGACACCAATTGAACTTAAGAATTTACTTTTGATTTAAAAGTGAATCCTGACATTACAACTTAATATAATTTTACGAGGGACTTTAAACTGGTCTCGACACATCTAACTATATAAGTGATAAAATATATACTACAAATTATGCAAATTTGCATGCTTCTACTATTCAAAATAGCAATCACATTATCATGCCAAAAACATATAAGGGTGCAATCAAATCATAACATATAAATAACAAATTCATATAATATAACATACTCTAATCTAATTAGGCATGCATAACACCCTTATTAGCTATACATCGATTTAATCATCATGCAATCATGATAATAAAATTTTAAATTATCATAAATTATAATTTAATAATTGAAATTTAGAATCATGGTTCACCAAAAGTCAAAAATATTTTTTTGAGTTTGAAGAATTGATGCAAAAATAATGCTACATTTTTAGCAGGATATGAATAAGAACAATTTAAGCTACTATATTGCACTTGTTTGATCGAATCAGACAAGGATGGTTCTGATACCATCGTTGGGTTCCGACCACGCAGCGGAAAGTGATTTTTAAAATTTTTAAAATACTCAAATCAATAGCTATATCAAATAAAACTATTGAGCCGAATTCAAAACTCTAGAATCACCTTGCCGAACACGATCAAAGCAAATTCAAGCATGCAAAGAGATAGAATATTATACTTTAACTAAAATGAAAAAGTGGCACGTTGGTGTTCTTCACAAGACCCAAGGTAGAAGTCCTCCAACGGTGATCCACACGAAAGTTGGCCAAGGTCCTTCCCAATCGGTGTGCAATCGCAGTTTTGTCTTCTCAAAAATACTGTCGGCTTCAAACTTGCGTCACGATCGCATCAAAGCCCAGTTGCTTTTGATCTTGCCATCAAAATGACACCAAGAAGACACTCTTCAGATATCACACAACCTAGGATTTAATTTTTGGCTTCAACACATGGAAAAATCAAATCCTAGGGCACTCCAGCAACACTTGCTGAAAATCTCACCACCCTTGTAGCAACTTTTGCCACTCAAATTCTCCTCTTTTTTTTCTCAAATTTTTTCAGATTTTCCTATGATTTCCACATCCCTTCTTTCTGGCTCACCCAAAAATCTCAGTCAAAAGCTATCTGGGGCGTCTCCTATAAATAGGGGACAGGAACGTTACATGGGATGAAGGGGCGCCAACTTTCCATGCGCCAAATAAATTCATCGAGTGAATTTTTGGCGATTCAGATACTTGGAGCAGAAGGACTCTTCTTTCTCTACGTGCCATAAAAATTTCATTAATTTTTGGTATCAAAACATAGATTTTTGATTTATCTTCTAAGCAATGGTTTAATAAAGAGCCTTCTTTAAGGACTCTTTATTTCTCACGCTGATTTGAGGTGGTGGCAATTATATTTTTGCATGGCTTTTGGTGAACGTGGAGGAGTCCTCCACTTGAAACTGGTCCAAATTGGATAAGGATCCAATCCAAATTGATCCAATCCCATTAGGTCAAAGCCAACTGGTCTAGGTTAGCTCAAATACTTTGAACCAAACTAATTTGGGAACTTGGGTTAATACAATGTGCTAGCATATCAAATTAACCCACAGAATTTATATTAAACTCTAATTAAATCTGATCAAGGCCAAATCTCAAAGTATGTGATCCATTAGGTTTCAAATCTAGCTAGCAGTGGATCTGGACTTCCGACGTAACCCTAATCTGATGAGATTAGGTCACCCGAAGAGTCTCAATCAACTTGAACTCTTCCAAATTGATTCCAGAATCAAATTCTTTCAATTTTTGTTAACCTACAAGTCAAGATTGACGTCTAGCAACATGTCATTACTATCCGGAAGATTTAAAATTTTGGTGAAAAATTATCAAAATATCTTTCAGTGGCAAGTTTCCGTGTAATTCAATCCTTCAGTCAAACAACATCCAAATGAGCTGTGGGTATGAAAATATGTCAAATTCAATCACTTATCTTTATGTATCTCGATTTGAAGGCGATAATTCAGTTGATGATACATTAGAAATTCTTTTTAATTATCACCCTGCTTGGTCAAAGACTTTCAGAATCACCATCCTATGAGATCATATAGGATGTTCGCTCCCTTTATTAGGAGTGACTGATCCTTTATTGATCACTCACAACCTCCATGCACACTTCACCATATCCAGAACACCCCACACAAGGATCAGAGAACCAAGTTAGGTAGTGAACCAAAACATGGATCCATGTACATAAGGTATTATGGTGATCTCAGGTCAAAGGATCACTTACATAACTCCCACTAGAGAATTATCAGTTGACATATAAATAAGACTCCATCCGATTATTCTCTCGCAGGTCAATTCAGTGAACTCATTCTCTAATGAGCATTCATATCCTTGTATTAGTGTCACCACACAAGTGGTTGTGAGATCAACCACCCTCATTTTTGAGCATACATAGGACATGCTAGTTTTACCGGTATCATTGATTTCCGACTCAATGTACCAACGACTAGAATATTTTAGATCAGGACTATCAAGGATTTAGGTCTCACTGGCGTGATCTCATCACGACCTAAAACTATTGTCCAGACCCATGAGGTCCATTATAATCTTAAAAGTAATAAGATGCAGCATATAATGAATCAAAAATATCAATTTTATTAATAATATTAATGTCAATTACATGAGTTTGGAAGATAAATTACAATAAACACCTTATCGCATCCCATATGCGATTGGCTTGTAGGACATAATTCTTTCATGCCTTGTCGGCTATTAAAAGCCAAATCATTTGAAATTTCACCAGCTTAAACTCTCTTTCCACGACTTCTCCTGTTTTTCATATCTTGAAGCTAAATTGAAGACACCTCCTTGTGATGTTCTGTCGAGCACTTGTCCTGCACTACCAAACCATCTTTGGTGATTTCTCTTTATGCTCTATTTGAAATAATATCTACCTTCTTTGATACATGTATTTCCCACCGTAACATGATGTCTACCATAAAGTCTTCTTAACATCCTTATCATTGCTAGGCTAATTATTTTATTGCCTAACAATCTGGTTCCTACTGTATAGTTGGTATTGTAGCACTTTTAATAGAAACTTTTCCAGTTTATTGTAAGGTAAGCATGCTGTACTTTAGTTGAGGAACTGGACAACCTGATGGTCATGAAAAATCTGATCTATGATCTGATTTCACAAGATCTGTCCTGCACTTTTACATGAGAAAAGTCTTTTGTTTTACTAAGTCATTTTAAATGCAAGTCATGCGACTTTCTAGAGTTTTTTTCTTGAGTTATGTGCAGTACTTGACTTTTTCCTACATAGGCGAATCATGCATAAAAGATGTGAGATATTGTGAGAGATTATAATTATCCTAGATAGCAGGGTTTTAGTTGCGAGCATCAAAGGAGTAGGGTTTTTGATTGACCTGCCTCTTTCTTATGGATAGAAGTGGCCATTGATCCCCCTTATGTGGCATGATGGAGCTTTTTATTCAGTTTTTAAGAGATATCATGATGCAGAAATGATGAAACTTTTTGGTCCCCTTTATTTAATGATTTCTTCAGTAACCCTGTGTGATAGCTTCACCAGCTTTTGTGCTTGTGTACGGCTTGATTCCTGACCACAACATTGGAGTCTGTAACCTGCACAAATATGACATATGAGAATTGTATTTTAAGTTCTCTCCTTGGTTTATAATTTATGCTTAAAACTACATAGAGTTTGCTGTGTTAGGCAATGCTACTTCACCTCTTCATTAGAGTCTTTCCTAAGTCCAGGGGCCCTCTAGGACCGTTTTGTCTTTGGTTGCATGAGCGTGATTTACTTAACCAACATGGTAGGTCTCATTCCCATCAATCAGCTTTATAGGTCCTATGTGCCATGTTACTTGGACACTCATGTTCAGCTCCAAGGATCAATGTCTTATACATGACTTGCATACCAATCAGATGCCTGAATACTTATGAAATTCTTTGGTAGCCACTGGAAGGGAGCTCAACTATTGCAGTAATGAGTTTGATCTCTTATTTTAATGTTAGGAGTATTTGTTCTTTCTGGAGATTGATCAGGGGTGTAGACAATGAAACAAGTTTACAAAATATTATTTTCTTTTATCCTTAAGTTAATTGGGATGTTTAGATGAGAGAGATGTATGTTGAAATATTTTAACAAACAATATCTTTTTAATTTTTTTCTTTAATGTTTAAACAATCAATATTGAAAGGTATAAATATATGACTATATTTTATTCTAATATCACAGCATCTCCTTTTTCACTCTTTTGGAGCCAGATACTTCAGAGTTCTCATGTCTATGAAACACTGCTTATGTGTTGTCCCTCTTTTCCCTGAAACTACCTTGGTCAGAGTTCTTTACTGTCATTTGAGATTGATGTAACTAGCTAGAAAATGTTATCGGCTTAGAGGATCATAGCTTGATACACAGTGCAAAGATCTGGTAGATAACAGAAGGCTTGTTGGAGATTTTTTTATGTGCCTATAATATCATAAGTTTCAACCTTGTGCCATCAGTACGATGGTTCTGCTTGAATGCATGCTTAAGCAATTGTCAGTTGCCTGCTCTATGATTCACTTCACATATTGTCATCATCACTTTGATGTTTGTCAGTTGGTCTGAAGTATTCCTTTCCCAATAAAATTAATAGCAACTCTGGATTCAATTAGTCAACCAGAAGGTCTTTAAATTTTGTAAGATATAAAAAGCAAGTGCTTTTGCTTGCAGTATTGGGAGCTTGTGATCAAATTTTTTAATGATTCTTCTGCAGACCTCCCACCTGGTAAAGAACCACTAGATTGGAACACAAGGATGAAGATTGCTGCTGGTGCAGCCAAAGGATTGGAGTACCTTCATGATAAAGCTAACCCTCCAGTCATATATAGGGACTTCAAATCATCCAACATATTATTGGATGAGGGGTTTCACCCAAAGCTCTCCGATTTTGGGCTCGCTAAACTCGGTCCTGTTGGTGATAAATCCCATGTCTCAACAAGGGTGATGGGAACCTATGGATATTGTGCTCCAGAGTATGCTATGACTGGACAATTAACTGTCAAGTCCGATGTCTATAGTTTTGGAGTTGTATTATTAGAGTTGATCACTGGAAGGAAGGCCATTGATAGTACCAGAGCACATGGGGAACAAAATCTTGTTTCATGGGTAAGCTTTTCTGATCTTCTTGTGGTAGGGTTTACTAAGTCACCTGCTTTCCCAATTAGATTTTGACACTTCCCTATTTTCGATTTAAACATGATGCAGTCTGGTGTCTGTACTCTCAAACAACCGTTGTCTGTGTTCTTCATTTATTTATGTATCGGGTTACCTTCTGTTAGGTCTAATATGGCAACTTACTCAGCAATGACTGGCAATCTAATTGATTTGACAAAGCCAATGTAAAACCATAATGAAGACAGACCATTATTCATTACCATAAATGGTTCTACAAACATATATGTAAATGGACTAGCACCATGGGAGATCAAGTGATGAATAAATTATGCATTGAGGAATACCATATAGCCTTGGCAAGGTGAGGGGCCTGAATACAGTGCTATTTGTTTAATCTCTATTGGAGGTTGTGAGCAGTAACAACGGAGATATCAGTTGTGGGAGGATGCAGCCATAATAGAAATAGGCGGTGAAAAAATTATCCATTATAATGCATACTTATGTAGTAACCAAAGTATTACTGGAACTTAGATTACCTTTTATTACAGTACTCAAACATAGAAAGTTACTCAAGGATTGCATGCAAAGTTATGCTTTTCCTACTCATCAATAAAAAACATCATGCCCATATTTGTATCTTTGTAGGCTCGGCCCATGTTCAATGACCGAAGGAAACTCCCAAAGGTAGCTGATCCAAAGCTTCAAGGGTGGTACCCCACGCGTGGGCTCTATCAGGCCCTTGCTGTGGCTTCAATGTGCATTCAAGAGGAAGCTGCCTCCCGCCCACTTATTGCTGATGTTGTGACTGCTCTGGCCTACTTGGCATCCCAGGCTTATGATTCCAGTGCAGGACCTAATTCCAACAATAGATCTGCTGGGGAAAGGAGGTGTGGTGATGAGAAAGGCAGAAGGATGCCAGCAAAGAATGAAGGAGGATTCGGGCATAGGTGGGAACTAGATGTGGAGAAAGAGGACAATCCAAGAGAGATGGTCGGTATCTTGAACAGGGATTTTGATCGCGAGCGAGCTGTGGCAGAGGCCAAGATGTGGGGAGAGAATTGGCGGGAGAAGAAGCAAGCTGATGCTAATCTGCAGGACAGTAATGATACTGTGAGCGGAAATGGGTAGGCACATAATTGAACACTTAATCTTTCTATTTTTTATCTGTAGAAGAGCGATGAAACCATAAAGTAAGGAGCTTGTTTAGATATTAGCTTATCATTTCCCTTTTCCTTTTTATTTAAACTGTTAGATGGAGGGGAAGGGGTGGGAGAGTTGAGAGTATATATTTTCTAGAGGGAGTGACGCTTTATAGTGGTTATGGGTGGTAATCCCAGACATGTTTCTTTTACTTATGGAATTTTTTCAAAAAAAATTTATGATGGAAGAGATTTGTATAATATATAGTCTTTTGTTTTCTTCTTCTGGAGTTTCAAACATCAGAAGGTAATTTTCACATTCCACTTGTGTGACAAAGGGATCTGTTCTTAGCATCAAAGCTTCTGATGCTGAAGGAAGGTGCAAAGTTGGCAGACTTTTATAAGCAAACTTTGGCCAGCACATTTTCTTGACCTCTGCAGATTGTCATACTTCTTGATATTTAGTCTGCTGCAGGTTTAATGCCACTCAAGTCTATAGAGAAGGAAACCAGATTGTTTATTGGTTAGCAAACTATGCTTCAATCTACCATGTGGACTGATCCACGTTATCTTATGTTTTGCTGTGTCCTCAGCAAATAATGGTTTGAACTTGGGTCTTCCTTTGTGAATAATGGTTTGAACTTGGAACCTCCAGAAGGAAGTCCTTATGAATCTCTGACCACAATCAGTGAAACTCACTCGCTTTGTTCGTCACATCTGGAAGGGTTTTCTGGAAGCTCTCAATCCACCGTGGCTCAGCATTTCTTATTCCCTTGGAAACGGAGAACAATGTTTGGTTTCCTGTCCGGCAACAGAAATAAACTTCAGTAAGATCTTCCTCAGTCACCCAGAGAACTTTAATCTGTCAAGTCCACAGCTTACTCCTAACAAACCGGATTGGAGATGGAGCACTTTGGGATTTTTTTTTCCCTTTCTGTCAGGTTGTTCTACCGCTTATCAATTATGGGTTGGGCCTTCTATACTTCTATTTTCCTTTCAATTCTCTACTTCGTGCCTTCGAGAGTCTTACGCACCAAAAATATTCATGCTGCGGGCACTCAAAATCTATATGTACCCTATTTACGTCTCCCATCATTGCTCTGAAAAATTTACTTAATTTGATGTTCTCGGAAAAAAATTGATGTTAATCTTCAATGTCGAGTTCCTTCTTTACTTTTTGTCCCTTTTTTTTGTTTTTGGTAGTGAATAGTAGTTGATAACTTTAATCATTGATCTACCATCTATCTCACTCCTATTGAAACAATGGGATGGATTTGAGAATTTTGTTTGGCAATTAATTAGTCGTCGCGTATATTTTCCTCTGTATCCTTTGTTGGAGGACACCATCATAATCTTGGTTTAAAATAGCTAAATTGGTTGCCCAAAGTTATCTCTCAGCCATAAATTGTTTTTTTGAATTTTCATATGGCTGGCTCTGAGAATTCATAAGTACCTGTTTGTATATGTCTCCCATCATTTCTCCAAAAAATTTACTCAATTTGATGTTAACCACCAAGAGATAACTAAGTAATCTTCAACTGCCAAGTTTCCTTTCTTCTTTTTGCTCTTTTTTTTTTTTTTTTGTGGCAGTGAATAGTGGTTGATAACATTAACCATTGATCTCTTAGTACAATGAGGCAAATTTGAAAATTTTGCAGCCAACTAATTGGTCATAGCTTATGTTACGGGAGAGACCCATCGATCGAACCAGTTCTCCACAAAAATATGCTCAAGATGATGTGGTGAGATCACGCCAGCTGTGAAATCAGACATCGTCCACTCAGCCAACCACGCAAATGAAGTTTGCACCTGACACTTAGGACTAACAACTTCGATACAGGGGAGTGGGAGAGATTTCTCCTATGATGAAAGCTAGAACGTGGCCTGTCGGTCTACAGAGCTAAGCCTAGCAAACACATATTCTAGCTAGTAACCTAATAGCTCAACCTCCAAATAAAAGAGGTAGGAAGAGAACCTCAGGATAAGAAAGCTCACTCCGTCTTTGCTATCTTTTCTTCTAGTATTCCCAAAGCTCCGGCTAACTTAAGTATTGGAGGGTCCCTTACCGAAATACTCTTTAATGAGTGTGGACTTTCTTTGCAGATACCCTCTGACATCGTGGATTCTGATTGACGCCCAGCTCCAGTCACGTAAACACCTCCCTGAATCTTACGGCAACAGCTTATATTTGCTTCTTTCTTTTCCTTGAAGGAAACTATCCTAATCATCGATTTAAAATAGCTTAATTGATGGCCGAAAGTTATCTCTCGACCACCGTTTGCCTTTTCAAATTTCATATGGATGGCACTCAAAATTTCTAAATACCAATTTATATGTCTCTTGTCATTTCTCTGAAAAATTTATTCAATTTGATATTAACTACCAAGAGACGATGTAGTAATCTTCAAATGCCAGTTTTTTTTCCTTTTGTTTTTTATTTTTGTGTCAGTGAACGGTGGTTGATAACATTAACCATGGATCTCTTGGCCAACTCACCTCCTACTGAAACAATGAGGCATTTTTGAAAATGTCACTAGGCACTAATTGATCATGCTTATATTGGCCTCTTTCTCCTTCCCTGAAGGAGACTATCCTAATTATCTATTTAAAATAGCTAAATTGATTGCCCAAAGCTATTTCTCAACCATCAAATATTTTTTTTTTAAATTTCTTAAGTAGGATTTTGATGTATTGGTCAAAATTATTGCCATTAACCCAAGATATTTTGTGGTTCTTCCTTTTATTTAATGTATTTAAATAGATTGTTTAGGTGCAGTTCTAGAAAATGTCAACAAATGGGTGCATTAAGTTGAATAAACTGAATCTATTTAATGGATTTAAATAGAATGTCTAGTACAGTTCTATATTAATTGTCACCTGGTCCAACTGGTCAAATTTGTTTAGAGCAATATGTTTGACATACAATTCAAACCGGACCCTACCTAATTAAGACCTATAATGCTATATTAAGAAAGAATTTGTCTAGGTCTAAGAAATGGCCATGCTTGTTTTCATAAAAATTGAGGAGGTCCTTTAGCCAAATTGTCTGAAAAATTAGGCAAGATCATATCTTAACAAAATTATGCTAGCTTTTTTTATAACTAAGTTGGGAGTGCATTTAACAACTTACAGAGACAATATCTTCTCAAAATATCAAAAACTTATAAAGATTAAAAAAGAAAATGTTAGTTGTATGCTTGAAAGCCAATAAATATGACATCCTTTTGAGCAAGTTTATGTATTTTCATTTAATTAATAAAAGGATAAGTTTATATATATTCATGTTGTTTATGTCAATCTATATGAATATGTCCATAGAATTAATGTTAAGAAAATATATTCTTAAATAAGTTAAGAATATGAGATATATATTTCTTAGTACATGGTTCTTAAAATGCTTGTAGTCATAGGATTATTAAATGGACAATAATAATCTGATAAGACCATCACATGGTATGCGTGTTATAAAATTAGAGTGATGAATCTCATTCACTTATCTGAGATACGAATAAAACTATATAGGTGCTTGTTAAGGAACAAGTTCACTAAGCATGATCCGACTATACAATTATCACATAAAGTTTATTTGCTTATCAATGATATACTCTATTACTACAATTGTGTAGATAATCTTTAAACCTGAGGCACCATCATTATCTTGTGTATGGGTTATTATAGTTTCACTATGTAATAACCTCATGTTCTAGTTAAGGGATTTGAGAAATATATATGTTGGCTAAAGTAAGTCATGCATGGAGATATATGAGCATGCAATATGGGATCCATTACTCTTAAGTAAAGAGAGAGAATATCCTATACATCTAATGGACTTGACCTAAGGAATCTTTGGATAAAATAAAATGGTATTTGAAAGTAGTTCCAAGAGTAATCGTTATAGGTTATGATCAATTAGATTGGGCATATGATTGAATCAGTGGGTTTGACAAAATCTCACAATCGGAACATTTGTGTGATAGAAGAATTTGATTACATGATAATTGTAATAAAAAGATTCAATTTTATCTAATTCATCATTATTTAGATTGTCATGATATATTGCTAGATATCACTCATGGATAGCAGAAATCTTATGAATAATTATGAAACATTATTTATTAAGAGAGAACTAAAAGAAGTTTTAATTTGAGATAATTAGAAATAGTTCTAATTGAGACATTAAGGAGTTAATATTGTTTCTACTATCAAATGATAATGAACCTAATGGGTCACATATTATAGAGTCAATGTGGACCAAAGGTTAGTATTGGGTCATTAAGTCACTAAAATAGTTTAGTGGGCTTAATGATATTAATATGATTAGTATAGGCTTATTTAATTAAGTATGGGCTTAATTAATTAGTATAGGGCTTATTGGGCTTAAGGTCTAATCCAAGATGGACTATGTAGAAACTATGGCATCATTGAATATATTGTCTGTTTTACTCAATAAAAATGTTTTGATTGGACCCAATTCTCAAGATTGATTAAGAAATCTAAAAATTATTTTTAGATGCTAAAAGATACTTTATGTCCTTGATCAATCTGTACCAACCCTCTCTCCTAAGGCAAGTAAAATGAAAGATACATTTATGAGAAGTGGATATATGGATGACAAAGGGAAACTAAGATGTTACATGCTTGGTTCTATAACTAATGAGTTGCAAAAGCAACATGATCCAATATCGAAGCATCCGATATCTTACTTCACTTAAAGGAACTCTATGGGGAGCAAAGTAGGTACATGAGATTTGAAGTCACAAGTAAATTATTTAATATGAGAATATTTGAGGGTTCATCCATGAATAATCATATTCTTAGTATGATCATTAAGATTGAGGAACTAGAATATGTTGGTTCCAATATGGATATTGAAGTGAAAAAAATTTGATCTTGCAATCACTTCCCAACTCACTGAAGCCATTTATTATGAACTTCGACATGAACAAGTTCAACTCTACTCTATCCGAAATTGTTGTAAACATTTGTCACTTATGAAGCAATAATCAAAGAATAAAAGAAGAGTGTGATGGCTATTTAGAATGTTACTCCTAAGAAGCCAAATTCTCAAAAGCCTAGGAGTGGAGTGATCAAGGATAAGAAAGCCAATAAGGGAAAGTGTTTCTATTATGATAAAGATGCACATTGGAAGAGAAACTATAAGGAGTACCTCGAGAGCATAAAAGGTAAGCCCAAGAAAGTCAAGGACAAACCTTTTGAAGGTATGTCACCTATGTTCATTATTGAATCTAACATTATGGTTAGTTCTACTTCCAATTAGGTTTTAGATTTTGCCTATACCTCATATATAACTAATTCTATGAAGGATCTAAAGCACAGTAGAAGGTTAGAGGATGGTGAGGTGACTCTATGTGTGAAAAATGGAGCAACTGTTGCTACATTAGCCATGGCGACATATCATTTGAAGTTATCATCTAGTTATATTTTAATTTTGAAGAACTATCCTTATGTGCCAATCATTGTTAATAACTTAATTTCTATCCCTAAGCTAGTTATGGATGGTTTTAAGATTATTTTTGAAACAATTGAATGTTCTATTTATTTTGAAAATAAATTTTGTGGTGTTGGCATTTATATGGATCATCTCTATTTTATAAATATAGATGATAACTTAAATATGAATGAATATAATGTGAATGTCATTAAACCCAAAAGGCCTAGAGATAATATAAATGAGAAGTATATGTGGCACTTGAGATTAGATCATATAAATAAGGAAAGAATTAACAAGTTGGTTAAAGATGGGCTATTAAGCCCATTCACTTCAGAACTATACCCAACTTATGAATCTTGTCTTCAAGGAAAGATAACCAAGTTTCTCTTTATAGGACAAAGTAAAAGAGCCAATGATATACTTGCCCTAGTACATAGTGATGCATGTGACCATTTAAGCAAATGGCTAGAGGTGGTTTTAATTACTTCATTATATTCACCAATGATTACTTAAGGTGGGGTGCTGTGTACTTAATAAAATATAAATTTGAAGCTTTTAAAAAATTTAAGAATTTAAGAATGAAGTAGAAAATCAAATGGGAAAAGAATTAAAGCACTTCGATCCAATCGAGGTGGTGAATATCTTAGTGTTGAGTATTTGGATTATCTCAAAGATAATGGCATTGTTTCAAATGGATTCTTCTTTATATACCACAATGTAATGGAGTGTTAAAATGAAGAAACAATATCTTATTGGATATGGTGCATTCTATGATGAGCTTTACTGCCTACCTATCTCCTTTTGGGGATATACCTTATTGATCGCATGCTATTTGTTGAATAGAGTTCCTTTCAAATCCATACCTAAGACAGCTTATGAAGGATGGTATGGTAAACCATAAAGTCTTAAACATATTAGGATTTGGGGTTGCCTTAAGAAATAAAATATGGGTAAGTTGGAAGCAAGGTCCGATATGGTTAGATTTGTTAGATATCCTAAGAAAACAATGAGATATCACTTCTCTTGTCCTAAAGATCAAAAAGTCATAGTGGTTTGAAATGCAATCTTTCTTGAAACATAGTTGATTCAAGATGAAGGAGAATCAGAAAAAATAGATCGCAAAGAGGTATTCGATAAGGAATAAATTGACCCTAATGAGATGATGACCCCTGATCAAACTGAGTCTCAAAGTACACAACCCCTTCAAAGATCTAGTAGAGTATTTTGTCCTCCTAATAGATATAGATTTATACATAAGTGAGAAGTGGTATATTTTAAAATTTATTGTAGATATTTTTGATAATTTATGGTGCTAGCATCTTCTTAAAAATCCTAATTTCATAATTTATTGAATTTTCTTAAAAAATAAGTGATTTTGAAAAAAATATGAAATTAGATATATTTATAAAAAAATAGATGTTAATTTAATTGATCAATTTAAACACCAAAATGAAGAAAAATTTTAAAAATTTAATGCATATTTTTTCAATTTTTCAGGGAAAAATCGAAGTGAAAACAGAGCTAAAATATCCTAAAAAATAAAGAAAATAGTCTTTAGTGTACGGTGGACTGACCGTTTGGTCCATAGAGCCAGGGTGCGGTCCACAGAATTTTATGCATTCCACAGGCGTGGTTCACAGCAAGAGAAAGATCCTAGACGTGATCCAACGACTGAGATTCAATTCGACTTAGATCCAACGATTTCTGTTCATCATCGGTTTATAAGAGGACTCTTTTACGCGATCCGACGGTCCAGAACCGATCCATCAAGAGATCCAACGACTGAGGATGCTTCCAACTTTGAATAGGAGATCAGAAGCATTGATCGATGGCCCAGATCTCATCTGAAGTACGATCGAAAAGTCAGAATCGAATCCGACCCTGATAAGGAGTAAAAGGCTAATTTTTGGACAGATCTGAGTGGTCCAATTCAGATCCGACAGTCAGGAATATTTCTAAGGAATTAATATGATTTCTAAGAGTTTTAGAACTCCTTTTCCTATCAAAAAATTATAAAAAATTCATCTATAAATAGAGGGTCTGAGAATAAGCTTTGTGAGCAAAAAAATTGAGTAGAAAGTATAAAAAAAATAAAAAAAATAGCTTTAGAGATCCAAAAAAAAGGAGAAAAGTCGGTTCGCTCTACAGAGTACGACGAAAGACGGAGAGATCATCAACCATCTTTCCGATGAGGCTTGGCTGATCAACTTTAGATCCTTACTATAATTTTATTTTTATTTTATTTTATTATTTTTTTTAATTTTTTGTACTTAAATTTCAATTTCAATTAATATAAAATTTATTTTCTTGTACTTTAAATTTTATCTTTTAATTTTTTGCACGTAGATGCTTGGATCTAATTAGTAGATCTTAATATCAATTTATTTTTATACTTTTTAAATTTTTATTATTTATTTTTATTACAAGTAGATGCTAGGATCTAGTTAGTAGATCTTAGTACCCAATTTATTTTTCTCACTTTTAATTTTTATTTTTTAACTTAAATTATTTTCTTCAAAATTTTATTTTCTTTTTATAAAATCAAAGATTTCAAATCAAAATTCTGCCTTCTCTGTGGATTCGATCCGACTCATTACTTTCTACATATTTTTAATTTTTATTGAAGTCAGAATTTGATTGATAATCACGGTGTCCTAACGACAACATCGCGATCATATCAAATTTTTGGCACCATTGTCGGAGAAGGTACCAATTTTAATGTTTGATTTCTTTGATTTTCTTGTGACTATTGTTTACTAACTTTTTTTATCTTTTTGCAGAAAAAAATTCAAAAATTTTTTAAAAAAAGGGAGATAGAAAGCTTCTAAGTTGGTGAGATCATTCTTAACCCTAGCCTTAACTATTTTTTTTAGTATTAATTACTATATTTTTTTAATTAACCTAAAATTTATTCACATAAACCTAATAAAAATTGCATGACAAGAGTAGAAACTTAATTTTTAGGAGCATTCATTATTGTAGATTTATTTTTGGTGATCGCTGGAGACAAGGTAAGCTTTCAAGTTTTATTAGTTTCATGCATCTAATTTAGTTGTATAGAACTCCTTGTTTGAAATTGATTGTGCATATTCATCTCAAATCAATTTAAGGGCAACACCCATAACAAGATAAGGTGAAAATTTCATCACCCTCTCTTGGTCCAAAAACAACCAACCAGCATCCCACATTAACCCTAGCCTAACTAAAATCAAGTAGACATGGGCCCCTAGGATCAATTGAGTTCAGTTTGAGTATTGTGGTCAAGTCAAGTACAAAGTAAGTTTGGATTCACCCCTGAAACTAGTGTCTAAGGCTAGAGGTTACAAAGGCTCTACCTAAGTGGACTCATGGTTATTTAATTGATTCTGTTAATTTACCTGGCCAATTCAATTGGTGTCTTAGGCAAGCAATGGGAGGACCCCCACGACCTCACCTCTTACCTGACTAGTTGAAGGAAGTGAGAACAAACCCAATTCATATTTAGGCTAAGCCACTCTACATCAAACTGTTAGGTCTAACAAACCCGTAGGTGTCTAGATTTAACTATTTGCTAACTTGATCGTAATTAACACTTAACCACAACTAATTCTTCTCATCTTACATCTTTAGGTCTAAGACTTTTCTTAAGGATCTCACCTTTAGAACTTTTCTCTTTTTTTCTTTTCTCTTCTTTTTCTCTTCCTTCTTCTTAAGAAAAAAAAAATCTCAACAACACACATATTAGGGTTTGCACTAATACATACATGGTATAATTTTTTCTGACCTAGTTGAACTTAATCCTGAAATTGAATGATTGATCCATGCTAAACATGATAATCAAATGGTTAGAAATTCTAAGAACTACCTAGGTAGATGAAGAAATATTTTATTCCTTCCACCTATAACCCATCGATGTTTTCATCATTCTATGGGATCAAATATTCTGACTCTAGTTCTAAGGCCGATCTGAACCTAATAGTCCAAAGATTAGATAAAGTCGACCTTCTTGCCCAAAAATTTGATCAGTTTCTAGCATTAGGTCAACAATCTTCTGCACAATATATACCACCACCTAATTATCAGGATATTTGTTCTATCTGTGCTAGCTCAGCTCATCATGTTAGCGAATGTCCCATGATATTTCTACCTTTCATTCAAGAACAAGTTCAAGCTGCCCAAGGTTACTCCAAATCTATCAATGATTCATTCTCTAACACATATAATTTAGGCTGGAGGAACTATCCTAATTTTTCTTGGAGATCCCAACAGACTCAGGTTCAGACCCAAATTCTTTCTTTGCAAAATTTTCAGAGTAGGCCTCCATACCAGAATTATGCCTGCAATAGAGGTCAGCCCAGTCAATCTATCCAGCCACCATATCAAAATTAGCTACCATACCTACCTCCTCAACAGACTAATCTAGCTGATGATAGATTAAGCCAACTACAACAATTGATCATGACTAACAACAATCTATCACTAGGCTAGAAGCACAAATAAGATAATTAGCTGAGTCTACCATAAGGAGAGAACCAGATCAACTCCCAAGCCAACCAATACCAAATCCTAGGAACAACCCATCCACTCATCAACCACCTGGACCTAGTCATCAATCCAATATCCCATCTAAGAATCCTCAATTTGAAAATGCCAAAGCAATTACTGAACTTAGAAGTGATAGGATTCTTAAGAACCCATACCAAGATCAGGTGAGAGAAGCTAGTACTGATGCTAGCCCAAATAAAAATTAAAAAAAAAGATTAGTACCGAGGCTAACCCAATAGAAGAATCTGAGCCTGAAACTGATATTGAGAAGAGAGCGGATGAGTTATCCAAGATATATCCATCAAGAGTCTCATTTTCTTCAGCCTTAGAAAACAGTTCTTCCACTTTAGAATTACCATCTCTTTCAGAATTAAAATTATCTTTGATCACACCTGAGTACACATATTTAAAATCAAATGATACCCTTTCAGCACCTATTACTTCAAACTCAACTCCCAACCTAAAAACTCAATTCATGAGCATTTTAGAAGAACAAATAGGAGAAATTCTCAACAAATAAAGGTCTGTGAATGGGTTTATGAACTATTTTTCTAAAATTAAGAACAGGATGTGAACTATATTATGAAGATTAGTAATAAAATATTAAAATTTATTATAGACCATCTTCCTGAGATTGGTAATCCAAAATTATTAAAATTTATCAATTCAATATTTGACATGGGATAGGTAAGAGAATCAGCATGGTCTGGCTGAAGATGGTAAACTTAGTGCTTCTTGGGAGGCAACCCAATTTTTAATTTTATGCTTTTTGCTATCTTTTATATTTTGTTTAGGATAATCGAGTCTTGCTTTGTGTCTTTTGTAGGGATCTGAAAATAATCTTGGCTAAGTTGAGGGGAGAATCAGTTTTAAAAAGACTTATGGATCAGGTGATATCTCTCCTTTTCTTTCTCTTTGCATGCACCCTTCATTTTTTCTACTCCATTGAGGACAATATTGATTAAGTTGGGGGGGAGAATAAAATTTTTTTTAAGTCCTCAAGTAAGTTAGTATTTAGTATTTAAGCATCTGATTATACTTAAGAATCAAGTTAAACCAAGCATTTTTAAAAAAAATTGATGTACAGATCAGAGAGTTTGTGAGATATTGAGGGATCAAGTATTAAGAAAACTCAATAAAGAGTTAAGTTTAGAACTTAAATAGTTTTCTTTGAGCATTTTTAAATTTTTCTACCAGCATCAAAGAAGAGTTTACTTCTTATGGACTTGTGTAAAATAACTATACGTTTCTTCATATATTTAAAAAAAAAAAATTTAAGTGCTTCATGCTGAGTAACCAGACCTCTTTGTCTAAGCAAGCATTGAGTTTCACGTCAAAAGGTATGAAGGACAAAGAAGCTTTATTGTAAAGCTAGTTTTAACTCGTAGCCTATTTGATTCGAGCAAGTAGGTTCGAGGGATATTTTATACCTAGTGCCCTAAAGCCATCTGGTTTGGGAGTCATTGACTGAAAACTCGCTACATGGGTCAAACAGAAAGCTTAAGGGGTTAAGACACTCAATAGTAGTACAATATTTTAAAAAAAAATAATCTATAAATGAAGGATGGAAGTAACAATATACTTGTCCATGTGAAGGTGAATGATTTGGAGATAAAGGTAGGGATAATTTAAAAAAGTTCAAAAAAAATTTAATGTTCTTAGTTTAACTTTTATATTGACTAGTATTAATACCCCAATGACATACCTTATTTACGCTCTACTAAACATCAGTGGCCCTTTTGAAAATTGATAGGTGAAATTCAAAATTTTAAGTTAAATGGTATTTAATTCTAAATTCTTTCTTTACTCGAGGATGAGCAAAGTTCAAGTTGGAGAGTGTGATAAGTGGTATATTTTTACATTTATTGTAGGTATTTTTGATAATTTATGGTGCTAACATCTTTTTAAAAATCTTAATTTCATGAATTTATTGAATTTTCTTAAAAAATAAGTGATTTTGAAAAAAAATATGAAATTAGATATATTTATAAAAAAAATAGATGTTAATTTAATTAAGCAATTTAAATACCAAAATGGAGAGAAATTTTTAAAAAATTTAATGCATATTTTTTTTTCAATTTTTCAGATAAAAACGAAGTGAAAATGGAGCTAAAATATCCTAAAAAATAAAAAAAATAGCCTTCGATGTACGGTGGACCGGCCGCTCGATCCACAAAGCTAGGATGGTCGGTCCACCGAGCCAGGATGCAGTCCACAAAAAATTTTATGCGGTCCACAGGCGTAGTTCACAGCGAGAAAAAGATCCTGGGTGCAATCCAACGACTGAGATTCAATCCGATTTAGATCCAATGGTTTCTGTTCATTGTCGGTTTATAAGAGGACTCTTTTACATGATCCGACGGTTCAGAAGCGATCCATCAAGAGATCCAACAGCTGAGGACGCTCCCGACTTTGAATAGGAGATCAGAAGCACTGATCGATGGCTTAGATTTTATCTGAAGTGTGATCGAATGGTCAGAATCGAATCCGATCCTGATAAGGAGTAAAAAGCTGATTTTTGGGCAGATCTGAGCGGTCCAATCCAGATCCGATGGTCAGGAATATTCTTAAGGAGATTAATATGATTTCTAAGGGTTTTAGGACTCCTTTTCCTACCAAAAAATTATGAAAAATTCATCAATAAATAGAAGATCCGGAATAAGCTTTGTGAGTAAAAAATTAAGTAAAAATATAAAAAAAATAAAAAAATAAAATAGCTTTAGGGATCCAAAGAAAAGAAGGAGAAAAGTCGGTTCGCTTTATGAAATACGACGGAAGACGGAGAGGTCATCAACCATCTTCCTGACAAGGTTTGGCTGATCAACTTCAGATCTTTGTTATAGTTTTATTTTTATTTTATTTTATTATTATTTTTTAAATTTTTTATACTTAAATTTTAATTTTAATTAATACAAAATTTATTTTCTTACACTTTAAATTCTTGTCTTTTAATTTTTTGCACGTAGAGCTAGGATCTAATTAGTAGATCTTAGTATCAATTTATTTTTATGCTTTTTAAATTTTTATTATTTATTTTTATTGTAAGTAGATGCTAGGATCTAGTTAGTAGATCTTAGTACCTAATTTATTTTTCATACTTTTAATTTTTATTTTTCGACTTAAATTACTTTCTCCAAAATTTTATTTTCTTTTTGTAAAATCAAAGATTTCAAATCAAAATCCTGCCTTCTCTGTGGATTCGACCCGACTCACTACTTTCTACATATTTTTAATTTTTATTGAAGTCAAAATTTGATTGATAATCACGGTGTCCTAACGACAGCATCGCGATCGTATCAATAAGGATGTAGAGGAAGCATTTCTTTTAGGAGATAATGGTCATTTAAATGATTTTATTAGTTATCAAGAGGCGATGTCTGACATCGATTCGAGCAAATGGCAAGAAGCAATAAAATCCAAAATAGATTCTATATACTGTAACATACGGACTCTAGTTGCTCTAACTGGAGGTATAATATCGATAGGATGCAAATGGCTCTTCAAGAGAAAGATTGGAGCTAATAGAAAAGTAGAGACCTATAAAGCAAGGCTAATGGCCAAGGATTATGGTCAAAGACAAGGCATTGATCATGAGGAAACCTTTTCACCAATGATAATGCTTAAATTCATAGCAACTTGCTATTGCCATATATTATGACTATGAAATTTGGTAAATGGATGTAAAAACTATCTTCCTAAATGGACAAATTAAGGAAGATATTTACATGAAACTACCTGAGAGTTTTTAATCTGAAGGTGATAGTCATAAGGTACACAAGCTTCAAAAATCTATTTATGGATTAAACAAGCTTTTCAAAGTTGGAACATCCCTTTTGATGAAGCAATCAGACTGTTTGGTATCATTAGAAATATGGATGAACCATGTGTGTATAAGAAGGCTAGTGAAAGCACAATAACACTCCTCATATTATATATGGATGATATTTTACTCATAGATAATGACATCAGAATGATGTCATCAGTCAAACTTTAATTGTCGGAAAACTTCTCCATCACTATAAGAAAATAGATTATTAGCGATGGCTAATTGTCATCGCTAAGAACCTAATCCCTATCACTAATACTATTAGCGACGGACATCTGTCATTAAAAGTTTGTCAGAAATAAAGTCTTCGCTAATTATCATTATTAGCTATGGCAATAATCCCATCACTAATATGTGTAATTAGCGACAATATTAGCGATAATAAATCCATTACTAATATATTTTTTTTAATTTTTTAATTAAAATTTAAAAAAATATTAGCGATGGTGTTGTCGATGCTAATGACATCGATAATAATCTTTACCGACGTAATTAGCCTCGCTAATAGTTTTTTATTTTTTTAAAAAAATTATATTTTTTAAAACTTATTTTAAAATAATAAAAAGCAATTATATTTTTTAAAATATATTATAAATAAAATAATAATTTTTTATTATAATTATAAATATAAAATTAGTTATATTATATTAAAATATAAATTATATAATTTTATAAATTTATATTGCTTTACAAGTATCAAAATTATATACATATCAAAAAAAAAATCATGTGAGATCCTCCTCATCATCCTCCTCATCCTTTTTCTGCTCTTGTACGTCCTCTCCAATAGCTGGTGGATGAGAATTGGATATCCCAGTATCCTGTAATGAAGAAAAATAAAATATTATTAATAAGTTTCGAAATAAAAGGGTATATATCGATACGGAGGTATTTTTTTTATATACTATTTTGATTCTCGAACAGATTATTTCTATATATTTCATTCAATGATATGAAGCTATAGACACTTTCGACCCATCGATTGGATGGTTAGATTAAATTTTTATCTCCTAGATCCTCTTTCCAGACTCAAGCCTAAATATATAAAGCTTCTAAATATAAAAATTTAAAATAAATAAAAAAATTATTAATAGACTTATTTACCATGATGGCTGTGATAATGAGCCTAGCTGATTACATAGATGCGGATCCAGAAAAATCTCAAAGACTGTATCGCGGATGGCATCTCAGAAGCTCTAAGGTGCTGGCTCCAAAGCCTCTACATAATCTCCTCCACATGTGCATCACTCCACGTTTGGGTCGTTGAGATCTGAGAGGAGGATGTTGAAGAGTATCGAGCTGCTGGAGGGTTAAAGCTATGGCCGAATCCTATGACTTGGCTCCTACTCACCCCTCCAGTGGCCCTGAGCTATCCCTCAAGGTTAAGAAAGGGCTAAGAGGATGGATCCTCACCGTGCCATGATACGAGATACTCTGCATAATCTACCTATACAATTTAAAAATTTATTAGTCCATACATATTAGTATATATAAAAATTTAATAAATAATATTTTAAGTTATTATCATGATCTATCGAGATATAAGATCTAAGTAACCACCAGTCCTCTTAGATTCGTGTGTGGCCTTCCATATCTACAGTTATCTTGGTGCACAATCCAGCTGCCATGTCTACAATAAATAAATAATAAAATTAAATTAATTAAAATAACATATGTTCAATTCAATATGAAATTAATTTAAATATAAAATTTTTATCAATTTATCGACTACAACATGTGTGCCAATAGAGCCGTCAGTATGCTTGATCAGATCCTACTGGGCAGTCCGATTCTACCATGTCCTCTGCTGTTTATTAGAGTACTCAGTTCTCCATCGATCATAGAGGGTCTTCCATATGTTCGCCTGTATCCAGTGATCTGTATAAACTTTCCGTCTAATGGTGACTCAAAACTGAAGTGCTCTATGATGGATTGTCTAAGGCTATATAGTCCATCCCAAAGCCTACGTACGGCCATCTCCTTAAAGGTTTGACAGCCAGCCTCCTCATCCTGAGAAGTCTCGAATCGATAGTGCTCCTGCAAGTAGAAGCAAGTATGTATTAATAAATAGAATATAAATCTATCGTGAATTTAAAAATTAAATATCTTTGACTTACCAGGAACATCTCCCAGGCTGCATCACGAGCCTCCGATGGTCAACTGAAAAACTTATTCATCGACCCCAACATCAATCATCAGATAATCTCGATAACCACATGAGGTATCCCAGGCTTTCTAAATATGCTGCAAAATTGATTTTGAAGAATAAATGTTAGAATCTAAAATGGCTAAATTTTAAATATATTCAGTGAAGATATAGTACTTACGAACAGCTCTGAATATCGATGAGCTCTCTATCCTACGGTCGAGTCGGAGGTGCTGCAAGCCGGGTGGGTCCTTTACCACACTGCTGACTCTAAGAGTCGGGCGCTGCTTCGTATGACTGTGGGGTCACTAGTGACCCCGCATCGTCCGAATCTGAGAGTATCAAGATATCATAAAGAATGTTATATTAGATAATAAAAGATAAAATAATATAAAAAAATATCTAAAGTATTAAAATTTATCGTGTGGTATGTATGTTACAGAACCATATGAGCTAGCTACATAAGGGCTCTCTCCTCGACTCTGATGGCTCCGATATCTGGAAGACATGATCTATAATATCTGAAAATAAAAATAAATAGATTCACAGATTAATTATATAATTATAGGTGGTAATGCAAGATTTAAAATGATGCAAGACAAGTATTTAAAGTAATTCAAGATAATGGAAGAAATAAAATAATACCAGGAGGTCGCGATGATTCTAAGTTCACGAGAGGTGCTTGGACTTGGAAGAGAAGTCCAAGAAAGGAGAGGTGGGACTTCGAAGAAGAGTCTCTAAGCTAGAGCAGAAGCTTCGTGAGGAGAGGCACATGAGTGCTTCGCTGGAGGTGAAGCATAGGGAGTTAGAGGTCCAAAAGTTCATCGCAAGCAAGCAGCACTACTCATCGGCCTCTTTAGATGTTTGGTATCCTTCGGATTTTTTGTTTGATTCTTTCTCTTCTTCCACTTCTTCATCTTCTTCCTCTTCTTCTTGGATAGGATTGCCCTTTAAAACAAACTCAGAATGATCTACCTCCTTATGATGGCTATCACATAAGAGAAAATCTGAAACATCTAACTCTGCATCTATGAAAGACTGATGAACTCCAGATATTTCATCCTTCTGAAAGCATTCTGATAAATGGGACTCTTTTTCTTCTTCGAGTATGTAATGAATGGCTCAAGACTTAATTTTGCATACAGTTCACCATTCTTTCATTTCTCTCTCCTTTGATGGAAAAAAGAATATAATAAATTTGAACAGCTTGTTGAGCTAGCACAAATGGCTTGTTGATATATATTTTTGATCCATGTTTAATTTCAATAAGCCCGTGCCGTAGACAACCTTCATACCATGCTTGTTATCAAACCATTGGCACTTAATAGAATGACACTATTACCTTCAAGATAGGTCAACTTGATCATTTTTTTGAGGATTCCATAGTAGTCACTCTCCACCTCTTTTCACCAGCTGTCTTTTATACACACACCGCTGTTCATTGTGCTTTTATGATATCCATATCATCGAGTGCGAAATTTAAAATCATTTACGTTATAGCTATTAAAACATGTAATATATTTTATTGGCCCATAACCCAATGGTCTTAGCTTCTTAGGTATGGATTCACCCCCTTACATGACCTGCATATTATAAAAAGAATACATTGAAGAAAACCAAAACATATGAAATGGCAATGGATGCTTACTAATTTGTGGAACCAATTTACAAAGCTCTGTGAGTGCTGTGCGAAAATTTCTTCTCCACTTATCTTCGAGTTGTCCTGTCTCAGTATCCCATCATATTGCCTAAACATGCATAAGATAAATATACTGTAATAAGTGGTTGAATAATTGAGATTGTGATGGACACTTACTCAACATATGCATCGACCTCCTCGTAGTTTAGTAGAACATATGCCTCTGCCTGTTGTAATCAGTATCAGTTAAAATTTGAGGAATCTCGTGCCCAAATTTACGAGCGGGATAGGCAAATATTGATATCTCCCTTGTTGATTCATCACCACCACCATCATTACTTCAGTCCACTTGAGTCAGCTTTGTCTGCACACTAGGATTAAAGTAGTGATGACTGAAATTTAAAATTTTTTCTATTATGTAAGCCTCCACAATAGAATCTTTGACTCTGGCTTTATTTTTTACTTTCTTCTTGAAACTTTGCATATATCTTTCAAATGGATACATCCACCTGTACTGCACTGGTTCACTCACCCTAGCTTCATATGCTAGATGAACCATGAGGTGCTCTATGGAGTCGAACAATTTAGGAGAAAATATCTTCTCTAACTTATATATGGTCTTTACACTGCTAGCCTTAAGATTGAAGATGTGGTCGGTGGATAGTTCGATAGCATAAATATCTTTGAAGAAAAGACTAAGCTCGATCAAAGAACTTCATATAGAGTTGGAAAGAAGATCACGCCAAGCTAATAGGAGTAATCATTGCATGAAGACATGGCAGTCATGGCTCTTTAGCCCATAGAACCTGCAATTTTTGACATTGATGCATCGAGCTAGATTACTTACATAACTATCTAAGAATTTAAGATTTTTACACCATTTACATACATCCTTCAACTACTCTCTTGTTAAGGTATAAGATGCTTTCAGATTCAAAAATTTTTCAGGTGACACCTCAACCAGCTCTAATAGAGGATACTTGTTTATGTTCTTCATATCTGCTTGAGCTTTGAGGTTGTCCTTCGTCTTGTCCTTGACATCTATAATAGTATAGAATTATTGAATATATTCTTCTTAATGTGCATGATGTCAAGATTATGATAGATCAAATTGGTGGACTAGTATGGTAATTTTCAGAAGATACTGCGCTTCATCTAGTTATGAGTTTTACCGAACCTTTGAGATTTCTTCTTGTCAAATAGTATGCCAAACTGGACTTCATCCACTTGAGATATCCTCTGAAACACTTCCATATGACTAAGACGGGGTGCATGGTCCTTCTCTATCTTATTTCTTCTGAAACTGTCTCGCTGCTTTCGAAAAGGATGATGCTTGGAGAGAAATTGACGATGACAATTGAACCAGCAGGACTTATGATCATGCTCAAATTGAAATAATTTTATATTCTCTATGCAATAGGAATATGCTAGCTTTCTATGAGTGCTCCATCCTGACAATATCCTATAAGCAGAAAAATCGCTAATGGTCCATATTAATGCAGCCTTCATTACAAACTTCTGCTTCTTCCATACATCAAATGTACATGTGCCATCAAACTATAAGAATTTTAGCTCATCAATAAGAGACCTTATATATATATATATATATATATATATATATATATATATATATATATATATATATATATATATATATATATATATATCAATGCTTCTATCAGGGTATTATGGTCTAGAAATGACTAATGTAAGAAAAATATTATGTTCTTTCATGCATATCTCAGACGGTAGATTGTATGGAGTAATAAAGATTGGCCAACATGAATAAGGAGTTGCTACATAATTGAATAGTATAAACCCTTCTGTAGATAAATCCAATCGAATATTGAATGAGTTTTGAGCAAATTAAGGATGGCAAGTATCAAATTTTTTTCATGCCTCACTGTCTAATAGATGACTCATCATATCAGTGTACTTGCAAATTTCTTCTTTGTGCCATCTCATCTGTCCGACAGTACTCTTGGATAAGTAGAGCCTCCAAAGCCTAGGAGTGAGGAGAAAGTATTAAAGAATCTTATATGGTATGTCCTTCTGATTTCTATCCTCTTGCCTCGGCTTAAATTGACTTTCACTACATACGTCACATGAGCTCTTCAGTTGGTCCTCGTAGAAAATGATGTAATTATTATGATATGTATCTATCTTCTCGTATTCCATGTCTAACCCTTTCACTATTTTCTTTGAGGCATAGAAGCTCCTAACGAGCTTCTCATCCTTTGGTAGCATCTTCTTTATTATTGCTACTATCATATTATAATAATTGACTGTTATATTGAACTCAACTTTTAAGTTCAGCAACTCTATTACAGCTGATAATATAGTGTGTGTTTCACATCCTGACCATAGTGGTTCATCAGCATCTTTCAACATATGATATAAATCATCGCTGTCAGCTTTTGGATCATCTTTCATATCTCAATCAAATTTAGGACCAACTGCATCTATAACAATGTCCAGCATTTTATCTATGTCCCTGTCCTGTTGACTTTTAATCCTTGCAATTATCTCTCACATCTCTCCATGTAAGTACCAATGCTTGTAGTTTCGCATAAATCTACTCTCATATAAATAAAAAATTATTGTATCTCTATCAAGCATTTTTTTATTAACACATCTTTTACAAGGACAACAAGCCTATCCTTGAACTAAGAGTGTCACATTTTCAAAAGTATAATCATAGAAGTACTTGACACCCTCCTTATATTTAGCAAAAATTATCCCATTGACTACTCAATGATCCATCCAACTACGATCTATGGCACGCTATCTAAGGACTTTGGATATATAAATACAAGATAAAATACTTATTCAATTATTTTACCATTTAAAATGACTTATACAATAAATGCATCCTATCATCAACTAATAGGTATAGAAGGTTCTATCCCATTTAGGAATTATATAATTCTATAGATCAAGTACAGTAATCAAATAATATATAATAGGGATTGCAAAAAATTTTGACAATATCTCTTCTTAGTTCTCCCCCACATGACGTAAGATGTGTGAGGAGAACTAAAAAAATACTATTCAAAATTTTTTTCGAGCCCTCAACATACCGTTTGATTATTGTAATGAACTATAAAATTAATTATAATTTTTAAATTATCCATACTGGATAATCAATTGACTAATGTACATAATTCTTTCATATGTATAAAAATATATAAATATATGGATGTCATAGAATATGTACATTAATCAAAAGATGGGTCTATGATTATATGCAATATAATATTTTTAAAATTTTTAAATTAGTAAGTTTTTAAATAAAGAGCATCAATGCAAATGAGGACAGTCAGGATGCGTGTTCGGCATATGCGAACTTGGAGTGTGTCAAACTAGTCTGTACGAGCACACCAGTATGGCATCTAGGCAAATCTCATTATAAAGATTTCAAAGTATCCAGCGGCATTACAAATAGGGCTGAAAATAGGTCGGGGTGTGCCAGGCCACATCCCTCCTTTAGTCTGGCCCAAAAATTTTTTCAAATTTCATGCCAAGCCTAAGACCTAGAATCCAATCACTGAGCTGCTCTGACCGCCATCGAAGTAGATGAGCGGATCAGAGTCGGTCCGATCGTGGTCCAGCCTCAAGCCCCTACCATCGAAGGTAGTAGGGCTACTCTCGTCAAAGAGCTTTTCTAATTTAACTAAATTTAATAAATATTAATTAAAAAATATTAAAAAATTTGAAACAATGGCATTTAGCGATTGCTATGGAGCCGTCGCTGTCACCGTCACTAATACTTACCAGATCAATCAAAAGGAGGTGCTGCAGCATGGAGGTGGTGTTGTGTGGAAGGAGAAGAGGGGGGATGGGGAGGCAAAGGTAAAAGGGGGGAGGAAGAATGGGGGGAGGTGGGCTAGGGGCTTGAGGAGGCTGCTAGGGGCTCGAAATGGTGGTCGGAGGCTTGGGGAGGTGGCCAGGGGGAGGCAGGCCAAGGGCTCGGAGAGACAGTCGGGGGCTCGGAGAAGTCGAATCCGACAGCACAGCAGGGGAAATGGGGATCAGGAAGGGGAAGGCGGCAGTGAAGGGGGATAACAGCGGGGATGGTGGTGCACATGAGTTAGAGAATCAGGAGAGGGGGAGAGGGGGAGAGGGGGGGTGTCAATTGGTTGCCGATGGGTGGGAGAAAATCGAGAGGGGGGTGGGGGAAGTGAGGGTGGGGGCGCAAAAAATGAGGGGAAGCTAAAAATTGAGGGGTGGGGGGGAGAGGGCAATCGATGGCAGAAAAGTTTAGGGGTATTAGCGACGGCTAAAGCCGTCCCTAATATAGCCATTGCTAATACTATTCCGTTTTAAAAAAAAATAAAATTTCAGTGTATTAGCAACGGCTTTACACTATCACTAATACCATCTTTCCGTCAGTAATAAGCTTATCAATCAAATAAAAAAAAAATAGTTATTAGCGACGACATTAAGAGTCGGTAAAAACCAAAAAATCCATGGCTAATTTTTCTTTTTTCAATGACTTACCTTTTGGTTGTCATTTGTGGTCAATAAAAATGGTTATTAGTAATGGCAATGTTGCCATTGCTAAAGATCCATTTTCTTGTAGGGCATGAAGGATTTGGGAGAAGCAACCTATATTTTAGAGATTAAGGTCTATAGAGATAAATCAAGAAAGTTACTAGGATTATCTCAATCAATATACATAAAAAAGGTTCAACATGTTAGATTCCAAAAGAGGGTTATTACCTGTGAGGCATGGAATTCATCGCTCTAAGAAAACATGCCCCAAAACATCCAAAGAGAGTGAATGTCTTAGTAGGATTTCTTATACATATGCTATAGTAAGCCTAATATATATGTACAAAATCTGATATTGTTTATATAGTGAGTGTCACGAGTAGATATCAATCTAATCCAGATGAGCAACACTAGATAGCCATCAAGAATATTCTTAAGTGCTTAAGAAGGATTAAGGATATGTTCTTGAATTATGGAGGAAATGATTTAAAGCTTTAAGACTTTACAGATTCTGATTTCAAATTGAATATTGATGATAGAAAGACTACATTATGATTATTTATTTATAATGGAGGGGCTATTAGTTGAAACAGTTCCAAAAAGGATACCACAACTGACTCTGCTATAGAAGCCGAATATATTGCCACTTCTGAAGTTGCAAAGAAAGCTGTTTGGATTAAAAAGTTCATTACTGAACTTGGAGTAATTTCTTCAATTGAGCAACCATTGCCATTATTGTACGATAATAATGGAGTAATTGTAGAAGCAAAGAAACCAAGATCTCATCACAAATCCAAGTACATTGAAAGAAGATACCATATTATTCGAGAAATCATGGTAAGGTGTGATGTCATAGTGCATAAAGTAGCATTAGCCGAAAATATGGCAAATCCACTTACTTAAGCTTTATCTCAACAAAAGCTTAAGGAACATCTTGAGAAGATGGGTATAAGATATATGAGTAATTGACTTTAGTGCAACTAAGAAATTGTTATGTGTATGTCCGAAAGCCAATAAATATGACATACTCTTGGATAAGTCTATATACTTTCATTTAATTAATAAAAGGACAAGTTTATATATATTTGTGTTGTTCCATGTCAATTTACATGAATACATCCATAGAATCAATGTTAGGAAAACATATTCTTAAAAAGGTTAAGAATATGAGATATATATTTTTTAGTATATAGTTCTAAAAATGCTTATAGTCATTGGATTATTAAATAGATAATAATAATCTGACAAGATTATTACATGGTATGCATACTATAAAATTGTAGTGATGAATCTCATATCACTTATGTGAGACACTAATACAACTATATAGATGCTTGTTAAGGAACAAGTTCGCTAAGTATGATCTGACTATAAAATTATCATATGAAGTTTATTTCCTTATCAATGATATACTCTATTATTACAATTATATAAATAATTATTAGACCTGAGGCATCATCATTATCTTATGCATGGGTTATTATAGTTTGACTATGTAATAACGTCATGTCCTAATTAAGGGATTTGAGAAATATATATGTTGGCTATAGTGAGTCATGGATGGAGACATGTGAGTATGCAATATAGGATCTATCACTAAAGAGAGAGAATGTCCTATGCATCTAATGGACTTGACCCTAAGGAATCTTTGGCCAAAATAGATGGTATTTGGAAGTAGTTCCAAGAGTATGGACTTAATTAATATGAATGGTATGGGCTTATTTAATTATAGACATAATTAATTAGTCTAGGATTTATTGGGTTTAAGGTCTAATTCAAGATGGGTTATAACACAAGTCCTACATAGGTTAGGATTGGTGTAGCTGACCCAAGCTCTTCAGCAGACCCTAGCCAACTAATATGTCCAATAAATACATAGTATGGCCAGCTATAAAGAATAATGGCTAGCATCATTTAGTGGCCGACCCTCTCTCTTCAAGGGTGATTTGAAGGTTTGTTTGATCCAAGGGATTGATTTATGTGGATATTGTTAGAGACCTTACATGTGGGAGGCTAAGAAAGATCGAATTTTGTCTCGATTCGTTATTTTGAGGTAAAACTCTAAACTACCTTAAAGTTTAAGATTTTTATACGAGAACATGAATATGATCATGGGGGAGGGATACTTAATATATGATATTAAAATTTTAAATTTTCACTGCCCTTTGCATGCATGTTAATGAACAAAAAATTGCTAAGACCAGATCATATCCCTCCATCATATATTACTTTCATTTGCATGAATTGTCTAATAATCTAATTTTCACATGCTCAATGTCGGTAAAAATAGGTGAAACTTGACATAATAATTATTATACATATGCTTCTTAATCCATTATAGGTGGTTAACCCTAATGGATCTCAGTTATTTTGTTTTGCTAAATTTTTATGTTCTTCTAAATAGAACTTATGGTTGTATAATAAGGTTAATTACCTGGAGAATACAACATAGCTTGTTTTAGTCAGATTTCTAGCCTTTTCACATAGTATTTATACAAATTCCTCATATGGTTATGGATGATTATAGGAGTACAAGTGAATAATCTATTGATTTTCATACAAAATCATTTTACCATTATGGTTAGATTTATTTTGTAAATTTCATTCATTTCTTTGGACTCATTCAAAAGAAGCCCATCATTCCCACCTCCTTTAAGTGGGTCTGGCCCATCATTCCCCTATCCTGGGTCCCACTCCAAACCTCACATCCAACCATGCACGTGACTCGATAGCTTCTACACCTAAGAAGCAACTTGTCATTTTTCTGAAGCCACTCCACACATGTGCAACTGTCCACCACCCTCCCTAAAAGTGCACACACATTCTAGTTCCAAGCAAATGAGAGAAAAATAAAGCTTATCAGAGTAAATAATGTTTGAACTATTGATTAAAGAGCCATAAATGGAACATACATAACATAAAAAATCAAGAACTGAAGATACCGATTTGCACCCCACCCACACTATCCTCCAAAAAAAAAAAAGAAAGAAAAAAATGAAGAAGATACCAACTTGCATAGCTTAGTGAAAGCTGAACATACATAAATGCATATTGTTGCTCAAATCCTAACTTGGCTAGGTTGATATGGGAGCTACTCCATATGGCAATGATAAAGAAGCTCAGCTTGATGCTTGAGTAGATCTATGATTATAGAGAATTGTTAGAGATTTGTTAGATATATCTAGTTGAAATCCTTCGATGCTTAAATTAGATAGAGTTTTGAGAGGAAATAGAAAAGATTAGAGAGAAATAATATGCAAGATTGACTCCTATCATACTTGAGGGTCCTTTATATCTAGTATTTGTAGAGACAAGTGTGAGAATATTTGTAATTGAGATCATGAGATTATCAGTTGAGTAGTTGGACTCTTTTCTTATTAATTGATCGGATTGATGAAGATATGTCATATCAGTTATGCTATGATTTGAGTGCTTGTTTTATCTGCCCATTGGTGAAGATATTCCTTTTGTGGGCAAATTGAGATCATACCGAACTATAATTATTCACTGATAAATTGAAGATTTGATTGATCACTAATTTCACAGGATATATGTCACCACTTTGTTAGACATGCTAAGTTATCCGATGATCATTTTGGGATGACAAATTCAAACTATATTACTTGCCCCATACTTTCGAGCCAAAGACTCAAACTATATTACTTGCCCCACACTTTTGAGCCAAAGCTGTGCTAGCCCAGGTCAAGTGAAGGAAGTAGTGAGATGTTCTCTATAAAGTCGGTTACATTTTTAAAATATTGTGCATATGGGCTGAACTTTCATAGTCCCCATCACTCTTTTTCACAGGATTGATCCGTGGGAGTATAAAGCCATCAAATGTTGGGTTTACATGTGGCGATTATGGGTACAGGAATGAACAATCAATGAAATCAGCATCATTCAGATTCTATATAATAGAACAAAATCCTAAGGCGGTTCCTCCACTTTTCAATATCCGTTATCTGGAGTCCTTCATCCTTAAGAAGCTTCCACTTCCTTGTTTCTTCTTCCTCCTTCCGGCATCCTTTCACCTACTTTTATCCTCCAACAATCTACCATAGGTTGGCTGCTCTTTTTCTTCTCTTGTTGCATTTTGCTTTCTTCCAAAGCTCTCTTTTGAGAGTACTTATTAGGCTAGTCAATCAGCTGGGTTGGTTTTCTCATCATTCTAGTAGCTCTGGTGATACCAAACCAGAGGCATTTGGTCTCGGTGTACAGGAGTGCATCCTGGATCAAGACGATCTAGATCTATTTCACCATAGTTACTTTGTTCCTCCTAGCTTTTCCTTTAGATTATTTGGAAGTGATGAGAGGGTCAATGCTTGCTACCCAGCTCAAGTTGGCCCTTATGAGGAAATCCTAAAGGCTAGATTAAGACTTCCACTTCCCTCTTTGTCATCCTCCTTCTGCATAGCTTTCTATTGGTTCCTGCCCATCTAGTTTCCAATGCATGGCAGCCATTATTGGGTTCTTATCTCTTTTATCACTGCATGAGATACAGCCTACTATTGAGCTGATCCATGCATGCTACATGCTAAAGAAACACCCTTCTGAGTAGGGCTGGTCGTATATTTTAGCCCAAAAGGGATTTTGATTGATTCAAGGTGGTCCTTTCTTAGTTCTGTCTGACCCAAAGGTAGCATAGAAGTTGGTGAGGGGCATAATTCTTTCTACCAACTAGGAGAAGTATCAAGACGATAACATGAGGACCATTTCTGGCAAAGCCTTCCAAGCTGCAATTGTAGTGATCCATTACTAGTTTTCTAACTTCAGGTATAGCCCATGTTGTGCTCATTCATGAGTGATACCGTGAGCTCCGTTAATATGCCTGAGATATGCAGTAGGAGCAAGAAAATGTGAAGAAAAGGTTGGATGAGCTGGTAGCCAAGTTGAAGTTCGCGGCTACCAAACTAAGGAGCTTAAAAGATTAATGCAAGGTAGCCTGACTTCAAGTCACCAAGATTGAGGAGGAGGTGGCGGCCAAGAAATGACTGGCTTCAGTCGAGGAGAAGATCTTCCAAGTTATGGAAGTTTACAGGGCTTCCTTGGCTTATTATAGTGAGCATGCCTCCACTACCATTAACTCGTACTTGTCTGGCCTTTTTGACTATTAGCTTTAGACATAGAGGTACTTTCCCAAATTCGACATCACTTGTCTCATTCCTTATGAGAGCGATTTTGAGGAGGAAGCTAAGGAGGAGATGGATGAGTATGGACAAGGAGTTAGAGGAGGATGGTCTCGAGCAGATGCAACTGGATGGTGATGCCCTCAATCCTTTTGGGTCTGCTCTTGACCTCCTCCAGTAGCTGAGAATCCTCCATCAGATCCTGAGTAGTAGGACTTGGCATATATATATGCCTACTTCTTTCTCTTACTGGCTCCGCCGTGGAGACAAACTTGACCTTCTTCTCGATAGCTTCATAGGTCCCAACATAATCAAACGTCAAAGTTCTTGTTGTGCGTGAGATCGAAAATTATAGATTTTTTGGGGTGTACTTGAATCTTGTTTAGATTGGCTTCTATTCATAGTTGGATCACCATAAACCTTAGGAACTTTTCTAACAGAACCCCGGAAGGCACACTTTCTCAGATTGAGTTTCATGTAGTGCTTCATCAGGATCTTGAAGGCTTCATCTAGGTCAACTATGTAATCTTCAACCCTTTGACTTCTCATCAATACGTCATCTACATATATCTCTATGTTCTGATTGATCCACTCTTCGAAGATGTGGTTGATCTTCTGATAGGTAGTTCCAATATTCTTCAAATTGATCTTGTAGCAATATTGGCCCTTGTCAATGATAAATGTCATTTTCTCGTCATCCTCTAGATGCATTTTGATTTGGTTGGAGTCTAAGATAGCATCCATGAAGCTGAAGAGTTGATACCCTGAGGTGGTGTCGACTAGCTAATCAATCCTTAGTAGTGAGAAGATATCTTCTGAGTAGGTTTTATTGAGGTCGGTGAAGTCAATATAAATCCTTTGCTATCTGTTGGCCTTCTTAATAAGGACTACATTAGCGAGCAATATTGTATAGTCTACCTTATGAATAAATTTGATCTTAAGGACTTTATCCACCTCTTCGTTGATTGCCTCCTACCTCTCTGGGGCAAAATTTATTTTCTTCTATCATACTGATCGATATTTGGGATCTACGTTCAACCTATGCACCACAATAAAAAAAACAGTACCCAAACAAATAAGATCTTAACCACCAAAAAGTTAAGCATGAAAGTCACCTGCCAAGGCCCTTGGTGATCCATAACTGGTAGGGTGATGAAACCCTAGACAGACACTGGGTCCCCTAAAAATCTGATCAATAGGGACTCTATTCTCCTTAACTAATTTACTGATATATTCATCCTATAAAAGGCATTATAGAAGAAGATGTTGGCTGAGCTTCCATTATCCACCACCATCCACTGCACCTCATAGTTAGCAACAATAAGGAAGATGACCACTATATCATCATGTGGGGTTTGAATATCTTATAGATTGGCATCAGAAAATGTGATAATCTCTCGGGCCCTCGGTCTTTCTAAGGTTGTCTCATAGTAAGCAACAATAAGGAAGATGACCACTATAGCATTATCATGTGGGGTTTGAACATCTTATAAGTTGGCATCAGAAAATGTGATTGTCTCCCGGTGTTGGAAAATATGTCCCAAAAGTCAATCGTCAATTTATTGACGGTTGAGCAACCTTGTATAGTAATTGATTTGTTAATAAATAAAATATATTTTTGACATTTTCATCATAAGTTTTCATCTTCTAATGAACTCTGTTGTTGTGATGAAATCTTTAGGACTATTTATGTTCGATAAAGAGAGGATTTATCGATTAGTCCTTAAAACTATTCACGATCAAATGATAGGCTATTAATAAGGACGACAGCTTCTATCGAGCATAGATCGCTATAGGCCATATGGATTGGTTGTCCTCTTAACCAAGGAGTGTAGAGATACTGGTATGGCATACAAGTGAGATGTAAGGGTACATCATCATTGAACGTGATCAATTTCAGAGTATTCTGTTGTCGAGAATGTCTTTGATGGGATATAGATATAAGTGTCTCTTAGATCTGAGATCGTCTCAGTGACTTGCAAGCAACTCGCTATGCTTTGGTACTGGACTAACTGAATTTCTAATTCGATGACGGAAAGCTTTTGGGCACAGTCAAGTACTTGCAAAGTCAGAGTATGATCAAGATGGGATTGACCACTCCAAGAGTTGGAGAAAAATGAGTCGTTGTATTTCAATTTAGCAAAACCTTGGTCACGGTAATCTATCAGATGGATTTGATATTTTGAAATACAATGTGGACAACCTGATTAGAGTTGACAGTTGAACTCTGAGATGCCCTATGAGCATTTTGGTCAAGAGGATGAATTATATGAAAACTATATCCGTATGGATTCTAAGGATGTTGTTCTACACATTCGATCTATCCGACCGTCGGATACCATTGCTAGATAGTCACTTCGATTGGTATAAAAAATTATTTCTATGCTACCAGCTTAGGTTCGGACTTATGAGATCACACACATTAGAGTTCATGATCCGATCGGATGGTTGATCAATGATTAAGAATCGTTCTAGGGTTAAACGATCAATACGATTGACATTTAACCTAGTGCAAGTGTTGCAGGAGGATCGATTAGCAATTCGATTACTAATTGACTTAATTTAATTAAGTTAATGGGTTGAGATTAAGTCTAATTGAATATAATTTAATTAGATTTGGTATGAACTTGATTGGATCAAGTTCAATTGGTTTATTGGATAAGCCAAGTGCAAGAAAAAACTAATCCTAGTTCAATTAGGATTTGGGTCAACCTAATTTTTAATTTGATTAAAAAATTAAATCAGATTTAAATCTAATTTAATTTGATTAAATTAGATTCTTAATTAGGTTAAGACTTATTTTAATTGAGTTGATTTGATTTTGGTTTGATTTGGTTTGAGAAACCAAATTTGAACAAGTCATAAATTGAATCCTAGTAAGACTAGGATTTCATCTTGCGCCACCTTAGCCCCCCACGCCCACTCTCTCTTATTTTGTATGACAAAACCTTCTCTCCCAGGCCTTCACGTATGCCCAAAGCTTTTCACTCTTTCTCTCTTATATGGAATGTAGTTGTAGACCAAGTCAAAGTAAGAATTAGTTTGGATTTCAAATTCTATGAGATAGAATTTTAGGAAACCAAAACTCTTTCCTTATGGTACTAATTTTACCTAGATTTTTTCTGAGATTTTTATGACTTTTATAGAACATATTGTGCGCCATTTGCTGGTGGTCCATGACAGAAAAAGAAGGAGGGGGTGCCCAAGAGTTGGACACCCCTTATCTTGCCCTGTTTGAATTTTTCTTGACTAGGTATTTGACCTAGACAAGGATTCTTCATATCTCATTATTTAAGATGAATTTCTTCTTGAAATTTTTGTGGATTATAGAGCATTGAGAGACCTTTGGGGCATATGAAAATCAGAGAGAAAGGGTGTTGGGGCGTAGAGATATAATAGACACAAAACTAAGTATCTGGGTTAGAGAAAAGAGAAGAAGAAGATGATCTTCTTCTAGGGTTGATGAGTTCACCTCTTCTCTTCCTCCATCTGTGAGTTTTTTAAAAGTGTCTCATATCTAAAACTCCTTCTCCTACTTCTCATCTTTAAAAGAGTCTAAATCAAGAAGAAGGAGGCATCTGATCGACCATCAAAGAAGGATCAGCGCAGTACTAGCATACTGTACTGATTTTCTGAACCAGGACTTCTGATCGTGATTCGCGGGATCGTGTGGACGACTCCTAGAGGCCGGATGCATGTGCGGCTCGCAACATCATCCTTAAGTCCGGATCAACAAAATTAGAACGTCTAACTTGCAAGGTAATAGATCTGATCTATTATATTTTACATACATTAGATGTAGTATAGAAACATGTTGATATGATCAACATGTAGTTCTTGCTCTTTATATTTTAATTTCTGATTTAATGTCATATAATAATCATTTAATAGGATCTTAGATCTAAAAATTTTCTAATTTTATAAGATAAATTTTTATTTATTTTAGTCTTCCGCTGCCTTATCTTGAAAAAGTTTCAAGATCTAACCCTGAAATCCTAGATCTGGTTCCTTCACCTGGATCCTCGATCTTTGCAAGGTTGTCTCATGAGCTCAGCCCAGCTAGGCATAAGCCCTTTAAGCTAAAGAGCTAGATCCTCCAACAACAAGTCCACCAGAATTTGTAGTGATCACCCCTATAGTTGGTCAATTATCATCCCCCTCTTTGGGGTTCACCTATCTTAGCCAGCATTTCCTTATCCTCACTAGTCATCCACATATCTATCAAGGTGCCCTCATTGGATAAGTGCTTCATTCTCATTCTTTGGTTACACACATTCCTCGATATGATGATCATGATCCTTGTAGAACTAACAATACTTACTCCAGTCCTTTCTGCCAGCATGAACCGTTATTTTTCTAGGGCATTATAGGTTGTCCCAATTTTGAATCTCCCCATCAGAATATGTGATTTTGGAGTATTAGATATCTCTTGAACCTCCAAGGTGTGCTTCTTGGCCTCCTAATGCCCCCTTCTTTATGCCTTAGCCTTCTCCTGGATGCTTTCTGATAATATCGCGATGTTGTCGTTAAGACACTATGATTATCAAATTAATTTTAATTTTTTTAAAAAAATTATTAAAACTATATAGAAAGTGATGAATCACGTCGAATTCATAGAGAAGATAGTGCTGATTTGAAATCTTTGATTTTCATAAAAAAATTTTGAGAAAGTAATTTAAATTAAAAAATAAAAATTAAAAGTATGAAAACTAAAGTTAGTACTAAGATCTACAATTTAGATCCTAGCTTCTACTTACAATAAAAATAAATAATAAAAATTTAAAGTGTAAGATAATAAATAACAAAAATTTAAAGTACATGAAATAAATTTTATATTAATTAAAAATAAAATTCAAGTATAAGAAATTTAAAAGAACAATAAAATAAAATAAAATTATAACAAAGAATGTGAAGTTGATTGAGCAGTCTCGTCAGAAAGATGGTTGATGACCTCTCCTTCTTTCTTCAAACTTTTTAGAGCAAACTGGGCTTCTTCTTCTTCTTTTCCTTTGGATCTGATCTTCGAGATGGTGTAGGCATGGAGATAGTGCAGGAGTTTTTCTCCGTAATCCCAAGCTATGCTTGCTGCCTCCTCTCTATGCCTTTTCTTCTCTTGGATGATTTTTCTTGTATACCTAGACTTCTTTTTATAGGTGTTAGAGGAGAGAGGATCTTGTGATTTTGGGACTAATAGATAGGAAGTGGACGTATCTCCCGTGAAGAGCAAGAATTCTGGTTGAAGTTAGTATTTGAATCCCTTTTAAATTAGGTGTTCAGATGGCTTTACAACTATCTAAATGGTGCTGCAGACCCGCTTGACCGAACTCGCAAACCCACCAATGCAGAACTTGCTTCTATGCGCTTCAAATTGACCTGAAATAAGCTCAAAACCCACTCCAGCAAACCTATTAGCCCTCTTTCATGCGCCTACAAACCCCACGTGACCCTGTGAGCTTCCTTCAAATCTCTCAGACCCACACGTGAAACCAGCACTCCATATCTGTTTCCACTGTGAAGTCCATGCAAATTCAAATCGCTGGGTTCTGCTTTCAAAAACCTCATGAAGCCTGCCTGCTTCAAAGCCTCTCACACCCAGCACTTGTCTTCATGCAATTAATACGCCCATGGGTCCCTCCTTATTTAAATACTCATGCCCACTTCCTTTAATATATATATATATATATATATATATATATTAATTATTCGTTTGATTCTTTATGTCAGTATATCTTTGCATGTCGTACGTGTAACAAATTTAAATTTGGACATCAGCTTCATCTATATGTATTGAAGAGTGGTTACTTGTTGATTTACAACGAAATCTTCATATTTAATTATTTTTAAAAAAATATAAAAAATATTAAATTCAAAATAATAAAAATTAAATATCAAAAATTTTAATACTTTTTATAACATATTTGATGTACTGGTCACACCCCCCAACTTAAATTTTGATCATCCTTGAGTAAAGAAAGAATTTAGAGTTCAGTATATTTTTAGCTTAGAATTTCGAATTTTACCATGCAATTTTCAAAAAAGGGCCATTGATGTTTAGTAGAGCGTAAGTGAGGTATGGCATTAAGGTATTAGTACTAATCAATATGGGAGTTAAACCAAGAACATTAAATTTTTTCTGAATTTTTTCTAAATGTCTCTTACTTTTATCTCTAAATCATCTAACTTTCATATGGAGAAGCGTATTTTCACTTTCATCTTTTATTTATTATAAAAATATCTTTATATTATCCACTTTTTGATACGAACCACCACACTTACTTAGGCAAAGGGATTCGATTACTTGGTGGGAGATCAATGTCTAAACTTTGCTCTTTCTTTTTTTTTTTAACATTGTATTGCTATTAAGTGTCTTAATCCCTTAAACTTTCTGTCTGACCCATATAGTGAGTTTTTAGCCAATGACTCTTGAACTAGATGATTTTAGAGCACTGGATATAAAATACCCCTCAGACTTACTCAAATCAAATAGGCTATGAGTTAAAACTAGTTTTACAACAAAACTTCTTTATCCTTCATATCTTTTGACACGAAACTCAATACTTTCTTAGGCAAAGAGGCTTGATTACTCAGCATGAAGTATTTGAATTTTTTTTAATAAAGAAATGTATAGTTACCCTACACAAGCCTATAGAAAGTAGACTCTTCTTTGATGATGGTAGAAAAATTTAGAAATACTCAAGAAAAAAATATTTATATTCTAAACTTAACTATTTATTAGATTTTTTTAATACTTGATCTCTCGATATCTCATAAACTCTTTAGTCTGCACATCAATTTATTTTTTTAAAAAAAATACTTGGTTCAACTTGATTCTTAAGTATAATCAAGTACTTAAATGCTAAATACTAACTTACTTGAGGACTTAAAATTTTTTTTTATTATTCTTTCCTCCAAATTTAATCAATATTGTCCTCAATGGAGTAAGAAAAATAAAGGATACAAATAAAAAAGAAGAAAATGAGAGATATCACTTGACTCAAAAAATTTTTCAAAATTGATTCTCCTCCCAACTTAGCTAACATTGTCTTCAAATTCTATAAAAGATACTAAGCAAGACTCGATTAACCTAAATAAAATATAAAAGATATTAAAAAGCAGAAGCTGGATTGTCTCTCAAAAAGTGCTAAGTTTACCATCTTCAATCAGACCATATAGATTTTGCTTATCCCGTATCAAATATTAGATTGACAAATTTTAATAGTTTTGGATTGTCAATCTCAAAAAAATGGCCTACGATATCTTTATTGATAAATTTTAGTATTTTGTTGTCAATCTCCAAAAAGTAATTCATGACTCCATTCTTAGTCATTTTTATCTTTTCAATATTAAGAAGATAATTTACAAACCCATTCACAGACTCTTGTTTGTTGAGAATTTTTCTTATTTGTTCTTCTAAAATGCTCATGAATTGAGTTTTTAGGTTAGGAGTTGAGTTTGATGTAATGGGTACTAGAAGGATGTTACTTAATTCTAAACATATGTACTTAGGTGTGACCAAGGGCGACTTCAGTTTTGGAGGAGGTGATAATTCTAGAGAGGAAGAACCGGCTTCTAGGATAGAAGGAAACAGGACTCTTGGTTGATATATCTTAGATAACTCATCCATTCTCTTCTTTTCTTTATATTTTTCACTTAAATTGGAACCAGCATCAATACTAGTTTTAGGCTCAGATTCTTCTACCTCTTCTTCTAAGTCCATATTTTGGCTAGCATCAGTACTAACCTCTCTCACTTGATCTTAATATGGGTCCTTAAGAATCTTACCACTTCTAAGCTCCGAAATTGCTTTGATATTTTCAAATTAAGGATTCTTAGGTGGGGCATTGGATTGATGACTAGGCCCAGGTGGTTGGTGCACATTGGATGGGTTGTTCATGGGATTTGGTATTGGTTGGCTTAGCAATTGACCTAGTTCTCTCCTTATGGTGGACTCAGCTAACTGTTCTATTTGTGCTTCTAGCCTGATGATGGATTGCTGTTGGGTTATAATCATTTGTTGAAATTGATTAAACCTATCATCGACTAGAGGGGTTTGTTGAGGAGGTGGGTATGAAAGCTGATTGTAATAAGATGGCTGGATAGGCTGATTAGACTGACCTCTATTATAGGCACAGTTTTGATACTGGGGTCTATTTTGAAAGTTTTGTATCGACGATATTTGGATTTGAGCTTGAGTCTGTTGAGGTCTCCAAGAAAAATTAGGGTGGTTCCTCCAATCTTGATTATATTTGTTTAAAAATGGGTCATTAATTGGTTTGGATTAGCCTTGAGTAGCCTGAATTTGTTCTTGGATGAAAGATGGAAACTATGCAATCGTGAGACATTCACTCATATGATGGACTAAGCTAGTATAGATAGAATAAATCTTCTGATAATTAGGAGATGGTGTGTATTGCATAAGAGATTATTGACTTAGAGTTAGAAACTGATCTAACTTTTGGGCAAGACGGTCGACTTTATTTATCAGATTCAAGTTAGTCTTGGAACTAGAGTCTAATTGTTTGATCTCAAAGATTCCTACCCACTTTTGGTGAGGGATCGACCTTTCATAGGAAGATAATGAAGCATGGTTGATGAGTTTCACTTAAAATTTTAAACAAGATATAGGCTTCCTCCTCATTCTTGCTCATGAATGTACCTCCATAAGATGCATCTACCATTTGTCTATATTGATCACTTAAATCCTCATAGAAAGCTTGAATAATTTGCCACTTAGGTAGACCATGGTATGGATATTTTCTAATAAATTTCTTAAGTCTCTCCCATGATTCATGGATTTGTTCCTCTGGAAGCTGAACAAATCCAGTGATGGCTCGCCTCATGGTATTGGTTCGACCTATGGGATAGAATTTCTTAAGAAATTTATGTTGTAATTCAGCCCAAGTTCGGATTGATCTTCCAGTTGTGCTAAACTAATATTTGGCTTTATCCTTAAGTAAGAAGGAGAATAGGGTCAGTCTAAGTGCATCATCAGAAAAATTTTGGATCTTCATCGTGGAACAGATTTCTAAGAACTTATTTAGATACTTGTAAGGATCTTCATTGGTATTTCCATAGAAAGATGGGAGCATCTGGATTGTGATCGACTTGATCTCATAATAGCTTGTAGAAATATCAGGTAAGTGGATACAAGTCAATGAGTTATAAGTGAAAGAAATAAAATATTCCTTCATCTGCCTAGGTGTTTTTGTAGGATTTTCAGCTATTTGATTGTCAGGTTCAACTTGGATTAACCATTCAATTTTATGATTGGGTTCAACTAGGTCAGAAAAAAGAGATCTCCTACCAAAACCCTAATATATGTGGTTCAATTTTTTTATATATATTTTTTATTTTTTTTAATCATAAGTAAGTTAGCAAATAATTAAACCTAGACACCTACAAATTTCTTAAACCTAATAGTTCGATGTAGAGTGGCTCGATCTAGATGCAAGTTGGGTCTATTCTCACTTTCTTCAACTAGTCAGGTAAGAGGCAGGATCGTGGGAGTCCCCCCATTGCTGCCTTAAACATCAATTGGATTGGCCAGATAAGCTAACGAAATCAATCAAATAACCACGAGTCTACTTAGGCTTTGCCTTTTTAATCTCTTGCCTTAGACACTAGTTTCAGAGATGAGTTCAAACTTATTTTGCACTTGACTTTACCATAATACTCGAACTGAACTAAATTGATCCTAAGAGTCAATGTCTATTGAATTTTAATTAGACTTGAGTTAATGCGAGATGCTGGTTGGTTGTTTTTGGACTAACGAAGGACGATAAAATCTCTACTTTATCTTATTATGGGTGTTGTCCTTAAATTATTTTAATATGAATATACATAATCAATTTCAATCAAGGGGTTCTACGCAACTAAAGTAGATGTATGAAACTAAATAAAGTTGAACGTTTATCTTATCTCCGGTGAATATCAAAAGTAAATCTAAGATGATGAATGTTCTAAATAATTAAGTTTCTACTCTTCTCATGTGGCTTTTATTAGGTTTATGTAGGTGATTTTTAAGTTAATTTAAAAAAAGAAAGCAACTATTACTAAAAAAATAAAAAACTATGGCTAGGATTGATCTCACCAATTTGAAGCTTTTTGTCCTCTTTTCTTTTCTTTTTTTTTGCAAAAAAAATAAAAAATATTAGTAAGCTATATTTTAAAAAATCAAAAAAAATCAAATGTTAAATTTGGTGCCTTTCCTGATAATGGTGCTGTTGGGTATAAAATACCCGCAGCCGAAATCCTCAGCAGAACGGCTCCGCCCGGACTCCTACGGGAGCCGGGCTCCGCCATCGACAGCAGAACGGATCCGCCCGGACTCCTACGGGAGCCGGGCTCCGCCATCGACAGCAGAACGGCTCCGCCCGGACTCCTACGGGAGCCGGGCTCCGCCATCGACAGTAGAACGGCTTCGCCCGGACTCCTACGGGAGCCGGGCTCCGCCATCGACAGCAGAATGGATCCGCCCGAACTCCTATCGGAGCCGGGCTCCGCCATCGACAGCAGAACGGCTTCGCCCGGACTCCTACGGGAGCCGGGCTCCGCCTCAGCAGAACGGCTCCGCTCGGACTCCTACGGGAGCCGGGCTCCGCCATCGACAGCAGAACGGATCCGCCGGACTCCTACGGGAGCCGGGCTCCCCTCGACAGCAGAACGGATCCGCCCGGACTCCTACGGGAGCCGGGCTCCGCCATCGACAGCAGAACGGCTCCGCCCGACTCCTACGGGAGCCGGGCTCCGCCATCGACGCAGAACGGCTCCGCCCGGACTCCTACGGGAGCCGGGCTCCGCCATCGACAGCAGAACGGCTCCGCCCGGACTCCTACGGGAGCCGGGCTCCACCATCGACGGCAGAACGGCTCCGCCCGGACTCCTACGGGAGCCGGGCTCCGCCATCGACGCAGAACGGCTCCGCCCGGACTCCTACGGGAGTCGGACTCCTCCATCGACAGCAGGGCGACTCCGCCCGGACTCCTACGGGAGCCAAGCTCCGACCTCAGTCTCCGACCTCAGTATCAGCTGCTGGAGCCGGATTCCACCCACGACCTCAACCGAAAGGAGGATCCCTCCCGGACTCCTACAAAGGCCGAACTCCGACCACTGCCGAGCCTCGATCAACAGATCCGCGCCCCTTGGCAGATTACAATAACAACCATGATCCTGTTTCACTTCCTGTAGCGGATTCCGTGCGGCTCCATCGCCCCCTGCGGCGGACCCATTACTCTCTGACAGGCTATATCAACGGCCACGATGCTGCTCCATTCCCTGCGGCAGGTGCTGCACGATCCCACTACTCGCTGACAACTAGTGGCAACGGACGCCGCTCCACTACTTGCAACAGGCCCTACGTGGCGGCTATGACGATGGCCACGGGTCTACCCCACTATCTTTCGCAATCAATTCTCCTGACCATGGGCGGCCCACTACCAGGCGGTTACAGACGTCGCCATCAATCCGTTGCCTCCTCCGCTTATAAAAGGGGGACCCAGATACGTTATTCTTTAAGGTCATTTTTCTTATCTCAAAACTCTGCTAAATTCTCCGTTCGAGCACTCCATTCTTGTTGAGACAGAGAACTGACTTGAGCGTCGGAGGGTCTTGCCGGAGCAACCCCACCTCCGGTTTAGACTTCCCTTGCAGGTCCCGACGGCGACCGCGGCTTCCCCGACTCCAGCTTCTCCGGCGCAAGCAATTTTTGCACCAACAGGATTGGTGCTAGAAGGAGGGCCTGTGTCTTAGCAGCACCCTTGTTCTTGAAGGAGCGCTCAACGGACCCGCTTCCGGCCATCTTTTCCGGCACCCAATCCTCTTTTCCCCGTCCGATGCCCTCTCGCGAGGTTTCTGCACGACTACCTCCGGCTCTGGTCGCCGACAAAGGGTGGCCAGGCGACCGGTCCCGCCAGATTCCGTCAATGTCATCTCGGGGGAATCCCGGCAGGAGGCAATCAGCACATCAGCTGCGCCCTTCAAGCGGCAAAAAGTTGAAGAACCCATAGCCTTCACTGAAGAAGACGCCCAGGGAGTCCAATTCCCTCATAACGATGTGGTCGTAGTTTCCTTGAACATAGCAAATTATGACGTCCGTCGCATTCTCGTCGACAACGGAAGTTCGGCCGACATCTTATTCTACAGTGCCTTTACGAGAATGGCCACTCTTGGCGATCATTTAAGGCCGATTTGCTCCCCCTTGATAGGGTTTACTGGTGACGCCGTTCCAACGGAAGGAATGATAGCTCTAACTGTGACCGCGGGTCAGCATCCAAAGCAGTCCAGAGCCCTGATGAATTTTCTGGTGGTAAAGGCGCCATCTGCCTACAATGCAATTCTTGGCCGACCCGGCCTCAATGCCCTCAGAGCCGTTGTTTCGACCTACCATTTGAAATTGAAGTTCCCCACGGCAAGGGGATCGGAGGAGTCCGGGGAGACCAAGCGCTGGCCAGGCACTGCTACACATTGCCCTGCAAAGGAGCGATCAAGCGGACCTCTGTCCGATCGACGGGTTGGATGCGCATGATGACCTCACTGAAGAGAGGGGCGGTCCGATCGAGGACCTAATACCAATTCCTTTGAACGATGGGAATGCGGAGCATAGGTGTTAATTGGCTCCAACCTGAAGGAGGGGGTGCGGACGCATCTCGTGGATTTCCTCCGAAGGAATGCGGACGTTTTCGCATGGGTCCCGGCGGATATGCCGGGGATTGACACAGAGGTCATGAACATCATCTGGAGGTCGACCCTAAACATCGGCCGACAAAAGAAAAAATCCGGAGTCATGCCCCGGAGAGGCAGAGGCAATAGTCGAGGAAGTAGATAAACTTCTCAAGGCCGGATTTATCAAGGAGGTCAATTATCCTGAGTGGATCTCCAATGTTGTCTTGGTCAAGAAAGCAAACGGCAAGTGGAGGATGTGTATCGACTTCAAAAAGCTGAATAAGGCTTGCCCAAAGACAGCTACCCCCTTCCCAGGATCGACCAACTGGTGGATGCTACCTCGGGCCATGAGCTTCTCACTTTTATGGACGCGTTCTCCGGCTATAACCAGATTAGAATGGCATCGGAAGATGAAGAAAGACACCTTTTATCACTAATCGCGGCCTTTACTGCTACAGGGTTATGCCGTTCGGCCTCAAGAACGCGGGCGCAACCTATCAACGGCTGGTGAACAAAATCTTCAAGGAGCAGATCGGCCGAAACATGGAGGTTTATGTGGACGATATGCTCGTGAAAAGCAGGTCTTCCGGAATCATGTCGCGACCTCGAGGAAACCTTTGGCGCTCTTCGAAAGTATAGAATGAAGCTGAACCCGACCAAATGCGCCTTTGGGGTAACCTCAGGAAAGTTCCTGGGCTTCATGGTATCGGGGCGCGGGATCGAGGCCAATCCGGAGAAAATTTGCGCCATCCAAAATATGACTGCCCCAAAGTCGATCAAGGAGGTTCAGTGCCTCACAGGAAGAGTTGCGGCTCTTAATCACTTTGTCGCGAGGTCGGCCAAACGATGTTGCCCTTCTTTCAAACCCTCAAGCAGCCGAAGAACTTCTGTTGGACCTCTGATGCCAACAGGTATTCGAAGAATTAAAAAGCTACCTTAGCTTGCCCCCACTGCTAGCGAAGCCCGAGCCTAAGGAGGAATTATTTTTGTACCTGGCAGTCTCTCCCACAGCTCTTGCAGCTGTCCTTGTTAAAGAGGAAATGAAAGTCCACGACCGTCTACTACATTAGTCGTGTGTTGAGGGACGCCGAGACCAGGTATACTAAATTAGAAAAACTGACCTACGTCTTGTTGATTGCAGCTCGGAGACTCCGGCCTTATTTCAAGGGCACACGGTGACGTTACTCACCGACCAACCGATCAAGGCGGTTTTCACCGAGCTGATATCTGGGAGAATGGCGAAATGGGCAATCGAGCTCACAGAATTCGACATCAACTACAAACCTAGACCGGCAATAAAGCCCAAGTATTGGCGGATTTCATAGTAGAATGCACCATCCCCGAGGAGGCCGAACCTGAGCAAAGCAAAATTGACGACCTGAAGACTCAACCGAACTCCCCCGACGAAGAAGCCAGTTCCCCGATGGCTTTTGGACCCTCCATGTGGACGGATCTTCCAACATGGCAGGCCAGGGTGCAGGCCTGATCTTGACCAGCCCGGAGGGAGTCGTCGCGGAGTACGCTCTGCGTTTCGGATTCCCCGCAACAAACAATGGAGCGGAATATGAAGCTCTGATCGCAGGATTGAGGATCGCTAAGGAGCTTGGAATAGGTCAACTCCGGGTGCACAGCGATTCCCAACTTGTGGTGGGGCAAGTCAGCGGGAGCTTTGAAGCGCGGGAGGACAGTATGGCCAAATATCTTGAGAAGGTGAAGGATTCACCCCTGCCTTCGGCAATTTCGACATCAGGCAAATTCCAAGGTCGGAGAATACCAGAGCCGATCTTCTCTCCAAACTGGCGATATCGGCTCCGGCCGAATTGCCCAAAGGCGTCCTCTTTGAAGTTTTAAAACATCCGAGTACGAAAGAACCGTGCTCATAATGGAGATCGACCACGACCCAGCTGGATCGACCCGCTAATAACCTATCTTAGAGATGGGATTCTCCCTCAGGATGCGAAAGAGACCCGGAAACTCCAAATCAAGCCTCCCGATACATCCTTTATGAGGGCAAATTGTACAAAAGATCGTACTCCTTGCCTCTCTTGAGATGCCTCCGACCCTCAGAAGCTGACTACGCTTTATGGGAAGTACACGAGGGAGTTTGCGGAAGCCATTTGGGTGCCAGATCTCTATCCCACAAACTACTCCGCCAAGGGTATTACTGGCCAACGATGCATCATGATTCAATCGAATATGTCAAAAAATGTGATCGATGCCAGAGGTACGCCAACGTCCAGAGACAACCTGCTACCGAGCTCACACCCTTGAGTGCCCCATGGCCTTTTGCGCAATGGGGGATGGATATTCTTGGCCCCTTTCCCATGGCGTCCGGTCAAAGAAATTCCTCCTTGTAGCAATCGACTACTTCACCAAATGGGTCGAGGCCGAGCCACTAGCCAAAATCACGGAAGCGAAAGTGCAGGATTTCGTCTGGAAATCAATCGTGTGCAGGTTCGGTTTGCCTAGAACCCTGATCACTGATAATGGACGGCAATTCGTGGGAGCCAGATTTGCTGAATTCTGTGAAGACCTAAACATCTCCCACAATTCACGTCAGTGGTCCATCCCAGGCGAACGGCGAAGCCGAGGTAACAAACAGAACCCTTTTGCAGGGGATTAAGACCATGCTCGAAAAAGCAAAAGAAACTTGGGCGGACGAACTTTATCATGTGCTATGGGCTTATCGGACCACCCAGAGGTTGCCTACAGGAGAGACTCCCTTTGCTTTAGCCTTTGGTACGGAAGCCGTCATCCCGATCGAGCTTAAACTCCCGTCGGCACGAGTCGTGGCATTCGACGAACCCCAAAACGCGCAAAGTCTCAGAGCCAACCTCGACCTACTGGAAGAAAGGCGGGAGATTGCTCAGGTTCGAATGGCAGCCTACAGACAAAAGTTGCCCGATATTATAACGCCCGAGTCAAGAACAAGGCATTTAAAGCAGGGGATCTAGTGCTCCGACGAGCTACTGTCTCACAACCGCAGGGCCAGGGGAAGCTTGCCCCAAATTGGGAGGGACCTTATGAGGTCAAAGAAGTAGTCCGACCTGGAACTTATTATCTTAAGGAGCTCGGAGGAGCCGACCTCCCGCGACCGTGGAGCTCAGAAAACTTACGGATGTACTACCAGTGATTTCGTCCTAATCAAAAAATGCGTGCCCATTTGTCTTGGGACAATTCAAGCAGATGGTATCAAAAACGAGAGGGCAACCTTATAAAAGTCGAAGGCCCGATTCTTTTAGACCGGATGGGGGGAGAGGCCTTGCAACGCCCATATGTGCCCCCACAGCCCTGTTAGGGACAGGAGGAGAACCTCGCCCTAACTTGAGCTAAGTCGAAGGCCCGATTCTTTTAGACCGGATGGGGGGAGAGGCCTTGCAACGCCCATATGTGCCTCCACAGCCCTGTTAGGGACAGGAGGAGAACCTCGCCCTAACTTGAGCAAAGTCGAAGGCCCGGTTCTTTTAGACCGGATGGGGGGAGAGGCCTTGCAACGCCCATATGTGCCCCCACAGCCCTGTTAGGGACAGGAGGAGAACCTCGCCCTAACTTGAGCAAAGTCGAAGGCCCGGTTCTTTTAGACCGGATGGGGGGAGAGGCCTCGCAACGCCCTAATGTGCCCCCGCAGCCCTGTCAGGAACAGGAGGAGAACCTCGTCCTGACATGAGCAAAGTGGAAGGCCCGGACTCCTGCGGGAGCCGGGTTCCGCCGCCAAGAACGGCTTCACCCGGACTCCTACGGGAGCCGGGTTCCTACGACAAGAGGACTTCGCCCGGACTTCTACGGGAGCCGGGTTCCGCCGCCAAAAAGACTTCACCCGGACTCCTACGGGAGCCGGGTTCCTACGCCAAGAAGACTTCGCCCGGACTCCTACGGGAGTTGGGTTCCGCCGCCAAAAAGACTTCACCCGGACTCCTACGGGAGCCGGGTTCCTACGACAAGAGGACTTCGCCCAGACTTCTACGAGAGCCGGGTTCCGCCGCCAAAAAGACTTCACCCGGACTCCTACGGGAGCCGGGTTCCTACGCCAAGAAGATTTCGCCCGGACTTCTACGGGAGCCGGGTTCCGCCGCCAAAAAGACTTCATCCGGACTCCTACGGGAGCCGGGTTCCTACGCCAAGAAGACTTCGCCCGGACTCCTACGGGAGCCGGGTTCCGCCGCCAAAAAGACTTCACCCGGACTCCTACGGGAGCCGGGTTCCTACGACAAGAGGACTTCGCCCGGACTTCTACGGGAGCCGGGTTCCGCCGCCAAAAAGACTTCACCCGGACTCCTACGGGAGCCGGGTTCCTACGCCAAGAAGACTTCGCCCGGACTCCTACGGGAGCCGGGTTCCGCCGCCAAAAAGACTTCACCCGGACTCCTACGGGAGCCGGGTTCCTACGACAAGAGGACTTCGTCCGGACTCCTACGGGAGCCGGGTTCCGCCACCAAAAAGACTTCACCCGGACTCCTACGGGAGCCGGGTTCCTACGACAAGAGGACTTCGCCCGGACTCCTACGGGAGCCGGGTTCCGCCGCCAAAAAGACTTCACCCGGACTCCTACGGGAGCCGGGTCCCTACGCCAAAGAAGACTTCATCCGGACTCCTACGGGAGCCGGGTTCCAAAAAAAAAAAAAAAAAAAAAAAAAAAAAAAGCGGGGGGGAGAGAAAAAAGAGACTTCACCCAGACTTCACCCAGACTCCCACGGAAGTCGGGCTCCACCGCCAACATCAGCTACAGGACAACTCCGCCCGGACTTCTACGGAAGCCGGACTTTACTTATGACTTTGATTACAGAAAGACTTTGCCCTGACTTTTACGAAGACCAAGCTACTCCAACTTCCGAGGGCTTCTCCGTTCGGATTATCAAGGGAGCCGAACTTAGCCCCGACTTCAGCGGAGAAAAATCCCAGCAAACCTGACAAGTGGGTATCTCCTAACGGCATAAAAGCCGAAAAGAAGCTCGGCGAATGACGACCCCACATGAACTGAAAAGGTCGCCGACGACCTTGGAACGACGTAACACAGACAAAGAGAAGGAAAGAAAAATGAAGAAGTTCGGCAGACAACTATTTAACACAAGATGCAAACAAGGTACTGAAATCACTTTTTCATTTAACAGAAGTACACGTTACAAGACCCGGTGGGTCAGGAAAAAAGGAGATACACGTCATCGCAAGTATCGCGAGCACGGTTCGGGCAGGACGAATCGGAGGCCGCTCCGAGCTATGAACTCCGTCTCTATCCTTCTCCAGTGCGTGTAACAGCTCTCGCCCCATCTCGCCTCATTCTGTTCCCGAAGTCCCAACCTTAACGGGAAAGGGGTGGGATAGATCTCCGAAGGCGGTGGGGGTAACGGCGGCAGTAGCGAAGACCTGTTTCAAGAAAAACCGTAGCCACTTCAGGAGCGGTTGGGACACCAGAGATATGCCTCATCTCCGAATGCACCACGACGGCCGCCACTCGAGACGCTCCGGCAAGGTCAGCATGCGTTACTTCCACCGTCCCCGCAATAAGTTCTACTGCCCCACCGTCGACGCCGACCGCCTCTGGTCTCTCGGCCCCGACGGCGTCAAGGATCCCGTCATGGCTTATGACGTCTATTCCGCCCTCTTGACCGGTATCACCCCGCCTTGCTACTCCGAGATTCGCGGGCAGAATAACTTCACCGACAGCCCCCGTTATTAAACCCCTGTTGTTGAAGGAATTCTTCCTTGGGCTCCCTTTAGAACGACGGAGATTTTCACCAGCCGCCATTCTCCTCCTCACCTTCCTCCAAACCCTAAAAATTCCCTCGAGAGCAGCCCCCCGAGTAGAGAACATGGTGTGAGGGAAAGAGACAGGGACTGGAAAAGCAGGACTCTCAGATGGAATAACAGCGCCAGGATGAAACCACGAAGGGACTGAGGGGTTTAAATAGCCGATAGATCCTGGCGCAGTTATGGCGGCGGGTATTCCTGGGCCAACTGGTGTGTGCCACGTGGCGCGCTTATCCCCTTCACCGCCATCGAGGGTTGACCGCTCACAGATTCCCGCAGGGCGACGCTTGGGATTGCGTTTCAACGGGGGTTCCGAAAAGACTTTTCAAGTCGCCTTCACCGAAAAATGGATTCTGGCGTGCGCGCATTAAGTGGGGGTGGCAGTGCGCAGGGATCGAAGGGGCAATTTTGGCTGCGCACGTCTCTCTCTGTGTACTTCCTTCGCTTGAAATTCAAACTCGGAAGTAGGGGGACTAGTGTTGGGTATAAAATACCCACAGCCGAAATCCTCAGCAGAACGGCTCCGCCCGGACTCCTACGGGAGCCGGGCTCCGCCCTCGACAGCAGAACGGCTCCGCCCGGACTCCTACGGGAGCCGGGCTCTGCCCTCGACAGCAGAACGGCTCCGCCCGGACTCCGACGGGAGCCGGGCTCCGCCCTCAACAGCAGAACGGCTCCGCCCGGACTCCGACGGGAGCCGGGCTCCGCCCTCGACAGCAGAACGGCTCCGCCCGGACTCCTACGGGAGCCGGGCTCTGCCCTCGACAGCAGAACGGCTCCGCCCGGACTCCTACGGGAGCCGGGCTCCGCCCTCGACAGCAGAACGGCTCCGCCCGGACTCCTACGGGAGCCGGGCTCTGCCCTCGACAGCAGAATGACTCCGCCTGGACCCCTACAGGAGCCGGGATCCGCCCTCGACAGCAGAACGGCTCCGCCCGGACTCCTACGGGAGCCGGGCTCCGCCCTCGACAGCAGAACGGCTCCGCCCGGACTCCGACGGGAGCTGGGCTCCGCCCTCGACAGCAGAACGGCTCCGCCCGGACTCCTACGGGAGCCGGGCTCCGCCCTCGACAGCAGAACGGCTCCGCCCGGACTCCTACGGGAGCCGGGCTCCGCCCTCCACAGCAGAACAGCTCCGCCCGGACTCCTACGGGAGCCGGGCTCCGCCTCCGACGTCAATTGCAGCACAGCTCCGCCCGGACTCCTACGGGAGCCGGGCTCCGCCTCCGACATCCACTGCGGATAAGCTTCGTCCGGACTCCTACGGGAGCCGGACTCCACCTACAACCCCAATCGGAAGGAGGACCCTTCTCAGACTGCTACAGAGGCCGGATTCCGACCGCAGCCGAACCTCGATCAACAGATCCGTGCCCCCTTGGCAGATCACGATAACAACCATGATCCTGTTCCACGTCCTGCAGTGGATTCCGCGCGGCTCCATCACCTCCAGCGGCGGACCCATTATTTCCTGACAGGCTGTGCCAAACGGCCACGATTCTGCTCCACTCCCTGCGGCAGGTGCTGCACGATCCCACTACTCGCTGACAACTAGCGGTAATGGACGCCGCTCCACTACCTGCGACAGGCCCTACGTGGCAGGCTATGACAATAGCCACGGGTCTACCCCACTACCCTTTGCAATAAATTCTCCTGACCATGGGCGGCTCACTACCGGACGGTTACAAACGTCGCCATCAATCCGTTGCCTCCTCCACCTATAAAGAGGGGGACCCAGATACGTTATTTTTTAAGCTCATTTTCCTATCTCAAAACTCTGCTAAATTCTCCGTTCGAGCACTCCATTCTTGTTGAGGCAGAGAGCTGACTTGAGCGTCGGAGGGTCTTGCCGGAGCAACCCCACCTCCGGTTTAGACTTCCCTTGCAGGTCCCGGCGGCGACCGCGACTTCCCCGACTCCAGCTTCTCCGGTGCGAGCGGATTTTTGCACCAACAACATATTTAGCCGATGTAGAGTCAGGATTGTATGTCCGATCGATCAATTTTGATTGAATCGAAATTGGTAGTCGATTGATTTGAGTCGAAAGTCGATTGACTTATCCCAACATCTCTAATGCTATACACTCCACCTTTTGTATCCTCTTTCTCAGCCATATCTCTATGATCCCTCCACCCCACCAACGTAGAGAATGCTGTCATCCTAGCATCCACATTCGCATCACAGTTCTGGGCATCTCCTTATCAGAGATGCGGAGGAAGCGATCAATAGGTTCTTGGATAAGTATGCCATAAACAAAGTAGATTTGCAACACTAACAGCGTCGTGGTGTTTTGATGCTCCAAACCATAATGTGACAAATAATTAATAAACTAAAATTATTCGCAACACATGATTGTCTTTTGAGAATAGCAACGCCAGGAATTGGAGTTTAGTCAGTGACGTGACGGCCCATTTACACACTCCGACGTAATTATCTGTACCAAATAATCAACCATGGATGTAGATATTGATTTAAGACATCTTAATATATATTTATAATCATTAATTCTTTATCTAATATAATCACAACCATTCCAATGTGGCGCACGTGCTCGGCCCAAGTATTTGATATATTTAGCTTCCCGAAACATCCAAGAACACCGTCTGTTCGTCTTTTCTGTGGGTCCCTTCGCACGTAGCTTCAAAGAAACATCCAGCTGGGACACAGCCTTTCAGTTTTCAGTTTTCACTCTTTTTATCCTCCCCCCCACCACCCCCTCCCGCCCCGACCCCACATGTTCGTGAGTGGGTCGCTTGGTGGGTGATAGCAGGAGCTGGTGGTTTGGTTGAACTTTTCGTCGTAAAAGTGTGACTCGTCTTGTCTTCTACTGTTCACACGATCAACCATAAATTCGACAGCTGGCGTGCGGTCGAGTCATTACCGTGCACGTGTCCCATAGGTGTCAGATCACTTCGGAGGTCCCAATGATCACTTGGACCAGGACCCCTCCCAGGGGCAGGGGTTCCGACTTACCGCCGGTTGACGTACGGAGTTACAATTTTCTCCTATCTGGACTTATCACGTTCTCCTCCCGTCCGTTTCGGCATAATGCAAAAAATAAACATCAGATTTCCGATTCCAAAACCATCACCTACTTCTACCAAATTTGTATTAAAAGAAACCGCTTCTAGCGGCTTCCCAGCTCACTTAGGAGCTTTGCCGTCCAGCCAAGGCCTCTCAAAGTTATTCATATTTAAACAATTAAACAACTCCACTTTGTTTTTTTTTTTTTTTGGATGAAAACTCCAGTTTGTTTATCAAAATGACGACACAAGCCTCTTTTATTGAAGACGAAATCAAACCAGCAGGCATCAACAGCAGAGGAAGAAGAGAAACAATCTCTCTTCCTCATCTCTAGAAACACATACACAAGATACAAACTCGGCACTTTAAGCTCTCAAGCACTCCCAAATCTAACCAAACCCCTGATTTAAAGCCAGAAAGTGGGGAGACACACCCAGACCTCAGCCCATCCAGCAGCCACCAGAATCAAGGCTTTCACCCAAAAAAAAAAAAAAAAAAACCACCAGAATCAGGGCTTCACCCTGCTCTTATTTATTATTTATTATTATTATTATTCCACCAGCTTAACTAGTTATGATGATATTATCGTGATTAGATGGCAAGGACGAGGCCCGGGAGGGACTTGCGGGCCTGGTCGGGAAGCCTGCTCTGCCAGACGGGCAGGCAGTGAGTCTTGGGCACCTTGGAAGTCGAAGAAGAAGAGTCGCCGGAGCCGACGCGGGTGACGGTGACGGAGGTGTTGAAGTACTCCCTCACCTGGGTGATTATCCCATCCGCGCTGACGGTCCAGGCGTGGACCCAGTAGACGGAGCGGGCGGGGTCGGTGCCCTCGACGAGGACGGTGGAGCCCAAGGCCTCGATGGACAGGGGAACGAACTTGAATGTCTCCGCGGGAGAGGCGCCGGTGAGGAGGCGCATCATGTGCTGGTGAGAAGGGGGGCCATGGAACCACCACTCGATGTCCGGAGCCAACAGCTCCTGCACCTTCTCCACGTCCCACGAGTTCAAGGCCTCATACAGGGCTCGCACCTTCCACTTGTTCCTCTCCTCCTCCGTCTCTACAACTTCTATCTCGTGTTGATTAGCCAGCTCCGAACGAGCCCCTCGGCTCTAGCTTCACCAACAACCACAGACGAAGTGTAAAGGAAAAGAGAGGTATGGAAGCGTTTAGGCTTCGGTCGAGAGAGGAGAAGGGAGCAAGAAACGAATGTGGGACGAGGAAGAGGGGTGGTGGGGATGGGCTTTTATAGAGCAAAAAATGAAAGAGCGCGGGGTCGATCCCTGGATGGGGTGTGGGGTGTGGGGCATGGAACGCAGGGCAGAGGGCAAGCGTGTGGATTGTGGGACCCGGGGTCGGTTCCGTGAGGCCCACACCAAAGTAGAGCCGGTTTAGTTTGGCCAATTACTGGTATGCGTTAGGTGTTACAAGGTGTTTGATGATATGTGTGAGCTGGCGTGGAACCCATTGCTTGTGCTCGTGGGTCGGCTTTTGTGCGTATCTGGGCTGTGACATGCGGGGAAGGCAGCTTAGTGTGCGGTTCTTATGGGACTCCGGTTGTATCTTTCGCGCGAAAAAATGATTAATCTTCTTTAGTGATCGATCTCAATTATTGAATTATATTTTATATATCTTTTAAAGCATTACATAGGTTTTGTGATCTGCAGATGGATTGGAAAAATTTATAATATTTTCAAGGATATCCAAAATATGATCCAATAATTGAGATTACGAAAGAAGATCAATCATAAAAGATGCAGCTCGAACCCGTTTTTATACAGGATAAAAATGATTTGTACAAGATATTGGGCAGTGTATCCCTGCGGTGTCCGACGTAGAGGTGGCGATTGGTTTCAGCATGTTGTCCTCGTTATCGTTTGGCTTGCATGTGTATTTGCTGATGCATACTGCACTAGCGTGTCACCATCATCGGCTTGACTGCTTTTCTTTGATGTTGGCCACTTCTTAACCCTCCTGAGGAGTTGATTTGGGAAAAGCTTTTTTAAAAATGAAAAACTAGGAAAGGCACTAATGTTTTAATCTGTACCTAACTTTTGGTTGAATGAACAGACATCATGCCACAAATTATTGTTATTGTCCTTGTTATCACTTGCAGTGCAAACCTGAGCCATGCTAAGCAGGGAAGGTAGATCGCAATTTAATTCGCATATAAGAAAGCGACTGGTGCATTCTACTGACTAGTTTATCAACTAGTGCATTCTACTGACTAGTTTATCTACTAGTGCATTCTGCTTATGAAATGGTCCATACGTAGTTGCATTGATTCATTGGTATTAAAATACGGTATCCTCTCTCTAGTGGCATCCGTTGCTTATTAGAAAATCTTAGTTTGTCCATTGCTATTTTTGGAAAGACCAGGAGGCCAGGAGAGGCCACCCAAAGAAAGTTTTTGTTCGTCCATTGACATGGGGCAAGTAATTATATACAATATTGCTGCAAAGCTTTGGAGGTGAGGTCGGTGTTAAACCTAGCTGGAGAGCTGAGAATTATGTCGATGTGAATTGCGAGCAAAATCTGCAAAAGAAATCCCAAAACTATAGGATGCCTTCCGAATTTAGATCTTTCGATACTTAAATTAGCCGAGATCTTGAAAACAGACAGTGAAAATGGAAAAGTAGAAAGCATGAGATGAAGGTTTGTGAGTGGAGAGAAGTAGAATAAACTATAAATAGAGAGAACTCTGGTTCCTCAGTGAAAATTTTAGCATAATCTTATCTCTATGAGTTCGGACTTAGTTTGGACTTGACCTCACTTGATTTGATTTGGACTTATCTTCCGAAGAGCACCTTGTCCTTTTTATAGAGAGAACTTGCTTAGGCCTTAAGGAAAAGCTGTTAGGCCATTAGAAATTTATTAGACTGTTAGGCGATTGGAGATCTGTTAGGCCGTTAGAAATCTGTTAGGTTGTTGGGTTGTTGTAACAGAATAACTAGCTGTGTAGAGATTGTGCGGCAGCTACCTAAATGGCCAATAAGCTGGAATACAACTGAAAGGTAGTTATGATTGAGCTGTATGACAGCTGTCAGATAACCATATATAGATGTAGTGGCACGTCGGTAAGAGATCGATGTGGAATAACTGATATAAGTAAATGAACTGGATGCCATGCCTGAATATTAGCAATTAGGTCGATCAAAAACTGACGTAAGCTGATTCAGTTGAAGGAGATCGATAGATAATCGAGGTGAGCGTCCTGCTTACTAGTAGTTCTGGAATAAGCTGACTTAGCAAATAATACTGAAGAGTTAGGTCGGCTAGAGTCTGATGTAATCAGAGAGTGTCATTAACTTAGATAATGATCTACTGCTACGTGTCCAGATGATGATGATCTCAGTCTTCTGATGAGGTCGGCTTTCTGACAATCTTGATTTTCTGATGAAGTTGGCCTTCTGATGAGGTTGGCCTTCAAGATTCACATCGATATTTTTGTCAATTTGATAGTTCTTGAGCATAAGTTCTAAAGACATTGGCTGAGATGATAAGATCCCACAATATATATAATATTATTAGCTGGTTGCACCAGATATATTCCTCATTGCACAAAAATTGGACTGGTGCTATTCTTTATCTGTATTGCATGCACTTAAGGTGGAAGACATCTTTTATCATCCAGTTTTATCTATAAAGGTCGGTTGATTTCCATAACTTTTGTTGCATAATGCTTCCCTCAGGAAAAAAAAAAGAAAAAAAAACCCTTTTATTGCATAATGCATTATAGGGGAAGCAAAACGACATGAATAGAAATATATAGTACGATTGGAATAGATGGATGAGATTATAACTGCACATTCTAGTATAATAACATGATAATTAAATTTTTCTTCAGCATAATATGGAGCGATAAGAACAATTGAACAAAAGAGAGTGATGATGTCAACACAACTAGAAAAAAATCATCAGTAGAAAAAGTTGTGGAAGTTTGCTTTGGTTGAAGAGAAATAAATAATGATGGTGGCATAACTGAAACGATAAAAGGGTTGCCAGATTTACGAATCTTAGCGGGCAAAATACGCAATGCAAGATTAAAAATGAGTTCGAGAGAAGCACCAAAGCTCTTCCATTGAAGATAAGTTGGTAGAAATTTAAGATCACAAGAAGTCATGCCATATTTGTATGGTCATAGTCTTGCAGATAACAACATCCAAAATTCATGCATGACTAACGGAGGATATTGCCGTCCATGTAGATCCCATTGACGTTGTGTAGCCCAGCAATTTAATTATGTGACATATAAAGATATTAGATTTGAATTGACATATTTTTGATCTATAATATATCTGATCTAAGCCGTATCTTATTTTACTCAACCCGATTGCCATCCCTAACTAGGAAAATTGGTATGAGATTGTCCGTATTTTCCACCTTTTTCAATTCATTGCATACGGTCATTTTCCAATTTATTTTCCCAGCCCATACTGGGCTCCTCCAACCAATGTGATGGCACACCTTGTCAGTCTACTCAAATCAAGCAATCAGGGACCTCCATTGATGGAACCCCCTCCTTATCCTTGGGATCCTAGGGTAAGCAAAAGCTACGTTGAACATGAGCTCTTCCTTGATTAAAATTTACAGGATCAAACGGTTATCATTAAAAAAGAAAAAGAAGGTTTATCAAATGGTTGGATTTTGCTTTCGAACGATCTCCGCTCTTCGTAGAATCTGATGAGATTAAGCTCCAATGACATATAGATATGTGGAGCAGGGTCTTGTGGTCCACTTCATTAAGCTTTCTGGTCCAGCGTTGCTAAGACTTGGCCATGCCCATCCTTTCCATTATGGCCTTCCAGTTGTTTCGGTCATATCCCAGTAGGGTCTAGTCTTCGGACTACTGGACTGCTAGGGGTTACGTTACTTCTAGCTGGTCTTTCGTCTAACTCGACGTGTACGCCAAAATCATATCTTCTTAATTACCAGGCGATTAGAAAATTCTACTACTATAATGCATTCCCAATTACTACAGGGAATTGGATAACGCATCTACTAGTAGATTCTTATCGCTGAGGGAATCTTTGCTTTCCATAGTTTCAAAGTCAATTCAGTGTTTTAAGAAGACAGAATGCTCTTAGACGGATAATGCGAAGACAAAATCTTCTAAGTGCGAAATTGATTGCATCTGATTAGAAAAGTTTTTCTTTTTCTTTTGGAAAAGTTGTGCCTGGGAAACTTATGGATGTCTTTTCTCAAAAGAAAAGTTATGGATGTCCACAATGACCAACCACTGACAGGTTAAGCCGTGTAACTTCCGTTTCATTCTACCCAAGATTACCTTTGCTGTCAGGTCCAACAAGTCAATTTCAGAGCAAATTATTGGTTGGACCAAGATCATTATGAACCACTAATAAATTCATCCTAACAAAATATTGTTATTGCACATAATAATAATAATAAGATTATTATCATATGTTGCTTTCTGGTTGGATTCGTCTACGGTGGATTTGGTCCAACTATTATTTTTTTCAAATTTTAGGTAAACCTCCCATCTCCACTTGTGCCAGAGCCTAAGCTAGAGTTCGGTTCCTACTAAAACGATGGATTGAAAATTGGGATATAGACATATATTATCACTTTTTGATGAGCCGAAGCAAATTATTAATTGTATCAAATGGTTGGAAAAATGGGCAGCGTCATGGTTGTTAGTGGGCCGGCAAAGGAGTTCAAGGCATCGTCTCCATAGCAAATCTTATTTTAATAACGTCCAAAAACTAATGAAAGATGCTACTCATAGGGAGTTTATTTTTCCATGCCTATGTAGCATGTCAGTATCCGTTATGAGTGGAAGAGCATAAGAGAAATTATCATTTCCACGGCTACTACTGGTTGGTGATTAGGTAAGTCTATTGGCTTGACTTATTTGTGTAATGACCAGTGATTTTCTCTACTTATGTATTCATCATTTCAATGAGATTGGAGGCCCATCCAAGTTGTTGATCCACACTATTCATTCTATTTTACATAGTTTAAAAAAAATATAAAAATGAAATTACATATTGTTTAATCTCCAATGATATATCAAAACCTTTTTCTACAATGTCTGAATCTTTCATTTAGTGATCACTTAATACACAGATAATTATTTCTGAAATATTTGAAATTTTTATATTTATAAACATTTGCGTAGTTCAAATTATGTTGAATAGATTGTGTCAATTTTTTGAATGTTTGACGTGTACTTAGTCATACCCTCCAAACAGCGAATTAGTTTCAACTTCTTTTATGGGATATATCGTAAGTGCATGGACAATCTACACATTCATCTCAAGATTTTTATCTTGATTAAAATCTTCATTTTTGTATCCGTATTAGGCACATCCAAGTGTGATAGAAGTAAAAATCTTTGGCTCAATTATCTAAGCTGATGTAGATAGATAAAATCCAAGATATTGGTTGAAGTTGAAGTGATATATTCATAAAGGTTATTTCTTTTACTTCCCTAAATAAGATTTGTTAGTCAAATAAATCTTAAAAATAACTTTTTCTATTTTTTTTAGCTACGATGGTTATTCATACCAATCTAATATGAGTATATTTGTTGTGGGAGTGTAGCTTTAGTCCCATATTACTTATGAGTCAAGAGGAGTATGGCTTATATGAAATGTGACCTTCTCTCTCCCATGAGGTGTCTTTTAACAAACAAAACTATAAGATCCAAAATAACTCATACAGCCCCTAAGCTGTAGGCCGTAGATCAAAGCAAATAATACTTCATGCATATGGAAGTGAAGATCGATCCATCCAAGCCAGGAGTATCTTGGATTGCAATATTTGACGTTAGAGGAAGGGTCGGAGCTTTCACCTCTTACCCCACACATACTCTCCCTTAACTAAAGGAAAGGCTACGGTTGTGAGAGGATATAGCTTTAGTCCCACATTGATTGTGAGTTAAGAGAGAGTATGGCTCATATGGAATGAAACATTCTCTTCCCTATGAGAATCTTTTAAAGAGCAAAGTCGTGAAGCCCAAGACAACCCATATAACACCTGGGCTATAGGGCGCAGATCAAAGGGGACAATATCTCATGCATGTGGGAGTGAAGACCAACCCATCCATCTGAATAGAAGTATCCTTTACTGCAATAGTATCCAAGAAAATTGAAAAACAAAATATTCCTCATATCCTCTAGGTTGACATCCAATTAGTCCATAAGGCTCCACGAAAATAGAAGCAACCTAATTTGCCATTATGTTTGTCTCTCGGTAGACATATATGGCCATGAAGGCAATACCTTCACTAGCCAACTCTCAAGTGTCCTACAGCAAAGGAGGAAGGAACGTTCATGGCCATATAGCTAGTGTTATGGTGTAAAAAGAAAGGCATCATTATTTCCACACTGATTGAGTCTTAAGAGGAACTTTGACTTATAAAGAAAGAGACCATTCTTTCCACATGAGACGTCTTTTGAAGGCAAAACTGTAAGGCTCATAGGCTAGAAATCGTAAGGCTCATAGGCTAGAGTAAACAACATTTTACGTATCGAGCCATTAGCCTTTGGTTGCAATAATGACATGCCATGAAGAGGACTATCCCTGCAACTGTGAAGCTCTTAACGCCCATACACCAATCTATAGTGAAAATAAGGATGAGGGCACCTCCCATCTATATATAGACTTCTCTTGACTGAGGGAATATATTGTGGTGTAAAAAAAATGATATCATTAGTCTCACATTAGTGATGAGTCAAAAGAGACTCTGGTTTATATAGAAAAGGACTATTCTTCCTACGTGAGGTATCTTTTGAAAGACAAAACTATGAAATCCATAGATCCAAACAGATAATACATCATATGCTGAGCCATGAGCATTTGGCCGCAACAGGTAGTTTTTAATTTAGATTTATTCATGTTGTCCAAGATCTTGAAAATATCAAATAAGATTTTTAAAAATCTTGGTTCGCTCGTTCTTTCTTTCTTCTTTGATAGAGACTTTCTAATTTTTCTTTTATCATATTGGTCGAGCTAAATGAAGACCTTCGTACATCTTGGTCTTGACTTCTCACCATAGAGATAGGGCTGGCAAAATATGATTCGACCCACCAATCCGAACCGTACTTGATCTGCCATAAACAAGTTTGAGTTTAGGCTAAACGGGTTCGGATCATAAACAGGTCGACCCGTTTAACCCATTTAATAAGTGGATCGGATATAGATTTTAGATATCTGACCCGTTTAACCCGTTTAATATTTAGGTTGGATTGAGTCATATAATCCATTTAACCTGTTTAACCTATTTCTGATCCATTTAACCCGGCCTGTTTCACCTGTTTAACTCATTTAAGACCCGTTTAACCTGTTTAAAACCTATTTAACCGGTTTCTGACTTATTTAACTTGATCCGTTTAACCTGTTTAACTCGTTTAACCTGTTTAATCCATTTAACCTAATTTAACCTGTTTAATAAACGGGTCGGATCGGGTTGCCTGTTTAATAAATAGGTCGGATTCACGTTTGAATTTTTGACATGTTTAATAAATCGATCGGATTTGAGTTGGCTATTTTCTGATCCGATCCATTTATGACCCGATCTATTTATGACCGATTCGATCCATTTCTTCCCCCCACCCCCTCCAACTACATAGAGATCTAGATCCCCCCCACCCCACCACTACATAGAGATCTAGATACCTTGATTCATCTTTATGCAGTGCTGGTTCAGCAAATCATCCTTTCCATTTTTTTCTCTTGTAAAGTCAACGGCTTGTCTGCCAATATGGGATGGTATGGTGGGAGCGGTTGGGACTAACAGATTTCGGAGCACACCAGAGTAAAAGTTTGGAAAAGAACGTCCACTTGATCAGGGGACTCAAATTATCAAGATTAGAAAATATCGATCAAGAGGCACGATTGTCAGTGGAAGGATAGAGCGGTTGTCTTTCTCCCAATACGGTAATCCAAGTGGGTCGGTGATGCGCCACCTCGTTGTGTCGTGACATGAGCTGCTTACAAAAATGGGAATGTTATAACATGCGCCACCTAATACAGGCAATTACCGGAATGTTGTAACATGAGCTGCTTACAAAAATGGGATAAGATGACACACTACACACCTTACCTTACTAAACCCTTTGTATATACAAACATTAAAAACTAATCTCAATATTCTATAAACAGCAGCATACGATATCATCCGGTCGGCAGCATTATTAGCTTCTTTAAAAATATATGTTTAGCCTCAAAAGACTGAAGGGATATATCCATTCTTAAATAATTTTGCCTCAAGGGATGACTCCATAATTACCCATCTTCCTTCACGACCAGCTTGCTTATTCCTGATTAATTCATGATTAAGTCATTAAGTAATAATTAATATATATATATATATATATATATATATATATATATATATATATATATATTAATATAAAAGTTTTTCAGTTTGACGCTTGGGGTCATGGGAAAGTGGGGAGGCAGCGCATGGGGCCTTGGGAAAGTGAAAAAAAGAGCTCCACCCTACGCTCCATGAATAGTGCTCGAGACAACATTCTAACTTGCTAATAGAGATGGTAAAATATGATCTGATCCATCAATCTGATTTATGTTCGATCTATTATAAACAGATTTAAATTTGATATTAAACAGATTTAGATCGTAAATAGATCGATCTGTTTAACCCATTTATTAAATGGATCGAATTTGGATTTAAAGTTTCCAACCTACCCAACCTATTTAATCTGTTTATATTTTTTATTTAAAATATTTAAATTTTGATAAAATTTGGACGGTCCGTTTCAATTTTGATCTCCTTTTTCAAAAAATTTGAATGGCCCAACGTGCTTTCCCTTTTATCTTCTTCTTCTTCTCCAAAAAACTTAAAATCCTTAAATACTTCTCAATTCCCACTGCCTCACCCTCCATCGCCTCCCTCTTCCATGCCGGCGGGCGAGTTCCTTCACGCAGTCGCCCTTGCAATGCCTGCGCCGCCCCTGCAGTTGCTCACTCCGCCACTCGCACTGGTGACGATGATCATGATGTCCCCTTCCTTCCCTCTCTCCTCCTCTTCCTTAGAGAAAGCCCGCGACAATGATGGCCCCCCGTTCCAACGTCAGTCGTTCTCTAGACCTTCTCATCGCCACCTTGCTCCTCCACCATGACAGTACTGCTCATCCTCACTTTCTCCTCATGCTCCTATTCGTCCTCCTCTGATTACCAGAGCCAGATCTAGAGCTCGAGGAGATTGGCCATGGCCTCATCGTTGTCGGCCATCAGGAACTTGTCTTCGGGCATCAAGATAGAGGGGCTCAGCTTGAGCTTCAACGATGGTTGACAGCGCAGTGGCCGGACGGAGATGGAGGCAGGGGACAATGCGGTAGTTGGACGGAGGCGCAGAGCGAGAGGACGGTCGGGTGGAGATCCGGCAGGGCAAAGCTCTCAGGTTTTTATTTTTTATTTTCTTTTTAAATGGGTTGCCGGATTAGTCTTGATCCGATTGATTTTTTTTAATAAATTATTATAAATGGGTAGTAAACAAATCGGATCGGATAACCCATTTATTAGGTAGGTCGGGTTTGGGTTTTAAAATTTGACCTGTTTATTTAAATAGGTCGGGTTCGGATTCATAATTTTTTGAGTCAACCCATTTCTGACCCGACGCGTTTATATCTGATTCGATCTGATTGCCATCTCTACTTGCCAATGCATTGAGAAATCTATAGCACGAATCGCAAAGTAACAGAAAAAAATAAAAAAAATTTAAATCCCACATGCTCCGACTTGAGAAAAAAATATTTATAGTCGGATCAATTATGAAAAAAATTATGGTCGGATCGTTATCATCTGCATATATTGGAACTCCATAAAAAAAAAAAAAAAAACGGTTATGTGATGTTTATCTAAATTATTTGAATATTTTTAAAAATTTATTTATTTATTTATTTTAATATTTTAATATATATATATATATATATATATATATAAAGATATATCATCGTGAATATTTTCGAAGTATGTCTGATCACAATTCTTTCCCTGATAGGCCCACCTAAGGGAGTTTTATCTCCGACTTGGCCCGTCAACAAGGACGAAGCCCGGTTAGAGTCTTGAGAATATTAGGGTAAAGGAAGATGGGGATGAAGCGGAGGAAGAGGCCGGAAGGAAGGAAGTGAGGGTGTTGGTGGGGTAGAACCGCGAAGCGATGTTGGCATCGTGGAGCAACAGTAAGGAGGTGGGTCGCGGAGCGTCTTCCGGCGGAAACTGGAGCTTCTCCCTTCGGCTGTGTTTCTCCCCTTCCAAACCCTAATCACTTGCCATTCCGTCTCTCTCTGGGCACCGCCCTGTCCGCGGCTCGCCCGGGGCCTTTCCGTTTGCGGCTCGCCTGGGCCCTTTCCGTCCACGCCGCTGTCGCCATCGAGAAGGAGACCCCGGAGAACGAGCGACCGGAGAGCTTCCTCCGGGCCGCCGATGATCCCTCCTCCTCGGCCTTCGCTACCCCACCCTCTGTCCGGGCCCGCTTTGAGAGGATGATCTGGGAGGCACAGGACGAGGTCTGCACCGCCATTGAGGCGGCCGACGGCGGAGGGAGGTTCAAGGAGGACGTGTGGTCGAGGTCGGGAGTGGGCAGTGGCATCCGCCGGTTGCTGCAGGATGGTGGGCTTTGGGAGAAGGCTGGGGTTAATGTGTCGGTGGTGTATGGTGTCATGCCTCCGGAGGCTTACAGTGCTGCCCAGGGGTAGCCCGATGCTGGTGGTGGAGGGCCGGGCCGATGCCATTCTTTGCCGCTGGAATTACTTCGGTTTGTACTCGAAAATCCATAAGAAAAGAAATTGGGTTTCATTATTAAGAAAATTGATAAATGTATGAATATGTCGCGTACTTTGAGGATCACCAGCAAGGAGCATATGTGTATATATATATAATCAATGGTAAACTAATGAAAACTCTCCATTCCCACTTGCAAATTAAAAACAGATCTCCGCTTAGAATACTAAAAAATAATTTTTTATTCTAAATATAAATTAAAAATAATTTTTTATTTTTAATTAAAATGATGCTTATATAACAAGATAATATTTTTTTACAATAAAATAATATTATTTGTAATAAATTAGTATTATTTTATAATAAGATGGTACTATTTTATGATATCATTACATTACAATAAGATAATACTATTTTAAAATAAGACAGTACTGTTTTATAATAAAACAGTACTACTATTATATCATAATAAGACGGTATCATTTTATAATTAAACAGTATCGTTTTATAATAAGATAATACTATTTTATAATATTTTTACATTATAATAAGATAATATTTTTTTATAATAAAATAATATTACATTATAATAAGACTGTACTGTTTTATAATATCACAGCATTGTTTTGGTGTTACTTTTATAACTGCAGAGGCAATATAATCATTTCATGCCATTTGAGAAGTTATTTTTAAGTGAAACTTAAATGGAGAGATACTTTGAAGTTTAAACTTAAATGAAAAATTTTTGCGAGTCACCCTATAATCAATGATTCACTATTTATTAATCTAATCTACTATCTAATATATACTATTATATATATAAGATTTATGAGATATTTTTAAAATATTTATAGAATAGATATAATAAAATAAATAAATAAAATTAAATATTATTTAGAAAAATTGCATCCCACGCATGGGTTCTAAATTAGTTTGAAGCTATGTTCCAGGGTGGAAGTATGTATCATATCTTGACCCTTGGTTGCCCAGGTGGTTCTCGTTCCAACATGGACGCCAGTGAGGCCCTGTAGCTTGAGGACTAAGTCTTGGGCCTCAAAGAGCCCATCAAAAGCATGGTTGCATGGGGCCATTTAGGCCCGACTTGCTGTGATGCATATAACGTACCAGAGGAGACGTGTGTTTTCTGACACTACTTCGACGAAGCATTCGTGCGGCCTCTGCCTCTCAGATTGGTTTTCATTATCCAATCTGTTCGGTTTCAAGTGAACAACTCAGTTTGTTAGTTAATTAATGTCAGAATTATAATAGAGAGTGAGAGAGTGCGGGACAGAGAGAGAACAAAATAACTGTATGTTATTTTACCAACAATATAAGAGAATACAAGGCTTATATATAGGCATAGGAGAAGACTATACAAGGAGATCCTAATCTAATCTAATTAAATCAAGTCAAATCAAATCCTAATCATATCTAATCATATCCTAGATTGATACAAAATGATATAAAAAATAGATATTGATATGTATACATATATGTTAATAAAATACATTCTAACAAATCAAGTCAAATCAAATCCAAATCATATCCTAAATTGATACAAAATGATATAGAAGTAGATATTGATATATATACATATATTCTAATATAATATATTCTAACACTTCTTTGCAAACTCAAGTAATCACGGAAGATGACAATTTGAGTTTGATGTCTAACTCTCGAAATCGACTTGGAGGATGAGATTTGATGAAGATATCTGCAATTTGATCCCCAAAGAAAATATGATGAAGATGAACTGTATGATGAATGATTTCACCATGAATAAAATGACAGTCGATCTCAATGTGTTTGGTGTGCTCATGATAGATATCATTATGGGCAATCTCAATAGCACTGTGATTGTCACAATGAAGAATAGTGGAGCCATCATGAACCACACTCATATCAGTGAGAAGCCACCGAAGCCAAATCAACTCTCCCACTATATTAGCAAGAGCTCGATATTTTGCCTCGGCATTGGAATGGATAACCTTCATCTATTTCTTACTCCGTCAAGAGATAAGAGAGGTGTCCAAAAACAAGCAAAAATCAATGATAGATTTTCAACCAGTAGGATCACTAGCCCAATCAGCATCAGAGTAGGCAACAAGCACAAATGGAGATTGGGCAGATTAATGAAAACCATAGTGTAGGATGCCTCATACATAACGAAGAATCCAGAGGATAGCAGCATAATAAGTATGAGGGGCAGCAAGGAACTAACTAACCAAATGAATTGCATATGCAATGTCAGGATAGGTGAAAGTCAAATATACCGATCCTCCAACCAGCTGGTGATATCGAGTAGGGTCGAAAAAAGGCATCCCATCAGTAGAATTGAAATGACTATGTGGTTCTAGTGGAGTGGAGACAACCTTGGTATCGGTGATGCCGGCATGATAAGAAGATCAGAGGCATACTTGGTTTAAGAGAGAGAATAACCAGTAGAGTCAGAAGTGATCTCAAGGCCAAGGAAGTAGTATAAGTGGCCTAAATCTTTCATCTCAAACTGATGTTGGAGATGCCCTTTAAGATCAGAAATACCATCAGCATCATCACCAAAGATAATTATATGATCAACATACAGAAGAAGTAAGACAGTGCTATGTGAAGAGTGCCAGACAAAGAGAGCAGGATCCTGAGGGCTGAAGGAGAAACTAAGATTATGAACAATACTGCTGAACTTAGCAAACTATGTCCGAAGAGCCTGTTTGAGCCTATAGAAAGTCTGAAGGGGACATCAAGATCAGGAGGTAGTTGTACGTAGATTTCTTAGGTTACCATTGAGAAAGGCATTCTTGACATCTATTTGAAAAAAGGGCCAACGATGAAGTGCAGCAATGGCAATGAGAGAGCAAACTAAAGTAAGACAAGTAATAGGGGCAAATATTTTATCAAAGACTACACCGTATTCCTGTGTGAAGCCCTTGGCCACAAGATAAGCCTTATATCACTCAAGAGACCCATCTGAGTGGGTTTTGACCCTGTAGATTTATTTGCATCTAACAGTGGACTTTTCTATAGGTAGATCAACTATCCAAATGTGAGTATGAGTTAAGGCCTGAAGTTCCTCCTGCATAGCTTGCTGCCAACGTGGGTCAAAACAAGCCTTACGATAGGTGCGAGGCTCATGAAAGATCAAAATAGTGGAATAATAATGAAAGTTTTTCTAGAGATAAGAGGAAGGATTACTCTCAATGGGATGAGTGGATCGACGAACAGTATGGAGCTTGAATCCCTGAGGAGAGGCTAGCCCACGGGGGGAGGAGGCGGTGGTGTAGGGGTGACAGCACTGTAAGGAGAAAAAGGCTCAATGATGAAGTCAGTGTGGAAAGGACGTAAGGGGACTTGTGAAAAAGACGATGGAGACTCGAGAGACTCGGGAGACTCAAGAGGAAAAAGATCAAGGAGACAAGAAGTGAAGTAGGGAGGGGAGCAAATGATAGAGGGGTGGAACTGAGACAATAAAACAAATATCGCATATTCTCAAAAAATAATATGACGAGAGATATGAAGATGCTGTGACATAGGATCCCAACAGCGATAGCTCTTGTACTCTAGACTATAGCCCAAGAAGCAACAGAGCCGAGAGTGACTCTAAAGCTTATTGCGCTCATAGGCATGAGAAGGATAAAGCAAGCATAACCAAAGATCCAGAATGTAGAATAATCAAGGGCTCAACCATGGAGATGCTCATACAGAGATTGATGAATAGTGACAGGGGAGGGAAGATGATTGATAGTATAGATAGCAGTGAGGGCAGCCTCACCCCAGAACTATTTAGGATAAGAGGTAGAGAGAAATAGAGCATAAGTAATATCGAGAATGTGACAATGCTTGCACTTTGCCCGACCATCTGCGCAAAGGTGCCTGAACAAGAATACTAGAAAAGGGTGCCATGTTGGCATAAGAGATGAAAGAAGGAGTCCCTATATTCCATCATTATCAGAACGGAGATGTTTGATGTGGCAAGAGAATTGTGTGTGAACCATTGCCGCAAAATCTGAGTAAATTTGATAAAGTTCAGATCGATTTTTAAACAAATAAGGCCAACTAAAGCAAAGTTAATCATCAATAGTGATAACAAAATAGTGGGACCCACCGCTGGTGGGGTGAGGGCAGGGTCCCAAACATTAGAGTGAACAAGATTAAAGGTACTAGCATACGAATCACTGTTATTAAAAGATAAAGCAGGTTGTTTTGATAATTGACAAAACATACATTGAGTAGTATCATTGTGGACAGATCATAATTGACCGTTAGAAATCAAAGAACGAAGAAAACTAAAAGAGACATGACCAAAGCAAGAATGCCAGCGATTGAGGGATGTGGAGGTAGTAGATGCAGCAGAGACAACTGGAGGCACAAACAAGGGTACATCGAGGCAAGTGAGAGCAAATAGGCGACTATCCCTACGTTCTGTCCTAAGAACCTGTCCTGTTCGAGAATCCTACACACGACAACTAGAGTGAGAAAAGAAAACATCATAGTCAAGTTCACAAAGTTGTCCAACAGAAATGAGATTGAGAGTAAGGTTAGGAAGCAAAAATATGTAAGGAAAGGATAGATAGAGATAGTGACATAATCAATTTGAGTGACAGATAAAGTGGTGCCATCAGCAGTGTGTATCAAAGGGGCATAAGGAGTAAGAGTCTTAATATGAAAGAGACGTGGATCAAATGTCATATAATTACTAAAAACAAAATCAAATATAAATCAGAAGTATTTGATATAGTAGACATAACAGTGAAAAGAGATGTGTTGGATTAAGATTTGTATTGGTCAAAGAGTGCCTGTAGATCAGACAGAGAAAGAGTGACATATGAAGATGGAGAGAACTCATCAGTGACAGAGCGGCATTAGAGGCCTTGGAGCCGGATGGAGCATGTGATCTAGGAGGCCGTCCAAGAGGTGGTGTGGGGCTGGAAGGCTGAGGAGGAGGAGCCTTCGAGCATTCATTTTGATAATGCCCAGAGCCAACCTTGTAGTAGTGGCGACACTTACGAGTAGGGCAGGTCCAAAGAGTGTGGCCGATCTTGTTGCAATAGTCGCACTTAAGAGGCCCAGATGAAGAGCGGGAGCTGGGGCCACCATATCATGAATAGGTGCAGCAAGTGAAGGATTAGTAGGACAGGCCCAAGGAGTACCAAGACGTGTCTCCTCCAATAAAAATTCAGTAATGGCAGTCTCTAAGGTAGGGAGAGGGCTGTGGTTGAGCAAATAGGCTCGAACTGGCTCATAGTCATCAGAAAGCGCTATCTAGAAGTGAATAAGATGATTTTGCAAATAATGTTAGAGAATAGTATGTATATCATTCTTAGGTAAAACCAGATCAAGTTGAGCCCAAAGGGGATGAATCTCAGCAAGAAAATCATTAATAGTTTGATTGGGTGCTTAGTGAAGATAATGAAAAGTTCGATAGAGGATGAGACAGATCAATGATAAAGAAACGAGTGGCAAGAAAATCCCATATTGCTTTAGCTATAGCATAAGTGCCAAGTTGAGTGCGAACAGTGAGGGTGCAGATGTTGTGAATCCAGATAATGATTTAGTGATTCTTTCCAACTCATTCATGTTTATGCTTAAGGAGTGCTCTATCAGTTTCATCCTTAAGTTGGATGGGTGCAGGTTCATCACCGATGACATACTCCCATACTTGACATCTTTTGAAAAAACTAGACATCTCCTGACTCTAGAGAATATAGTTGGAGCAATCTAGAATGGTAGCAATAGGGTGAGTGGGCTCAGACTTGTCTATAATATTGGTAGAGTGAAGAAGAGTCCACCAAATAGAGAATCCATCCAAAAATCGAGGAAACCACCAAGAGAATAAAAAAGAATCAGCTAAAATCAGTTTGAAAGCATGGGAACCAATTGGGAGAAGGCCTACGGTAAGTTTGGCTGTTGAAAACTAGTCTAAGAAGTTAGTTTGGTTGATCCGACTCAGAAACAAGCAGCGGCTCATACAGAAGCCAGCCGACTAATGCGAGAGCCGAGCCGAGCCAGTATGGAGAGGAGTGGCTTCGGGAGCTGCGACAGGAGCCAAGCCGAGGCGGGTGTTGGCACATGCGGAGAGGTGGCTGGCGCGTCAGGTCCACATGCCGACTACGTGTGGGCACGTGCAGTGCGAGCGGGTGCATGTGGAACACATGAGCTGCGTACGGGCACTAGATACATGTGCCGACGGCAGGTTTTGATCAAAAAGCACAATTAGAGAGGACAAAAGTTGAGAACAATATGAAGGTGGGAGAGGGAGGAAACACCAATAACCACGTACAAAGGGGTTGTCAATGAAGAAACCTCAAGTGTACAAGCTCTGATACTATATCAGAATTATAACAGAGTAAAAGAGAGTGAGAGAGAAAGAGAAACAGAATAGTTGTGTGTTACTTTACCAACAATACAAGAGAATACAAGGCCTATATATAGGGGTAGGAGAAGACTATACAAGGGAGAAGATCCTAATCAAATCAAATCCTAATCATATCTAATCATATCCTAGATTGATACCAAATGATATAAAAATAGATATTGATATATATACATATATATTAACATAATATATTCTAATAAATCAAATCAAATCAAATCCTAATCATATCTAATCATATCCTAGATTAATACAAAATGATATAAAAGTAGATATTGATATATATATACATATATGTTAACATAATATATTCTAGCAATTAATATTCTTTACCATGTTCTACCTTCCATGTATATTTCGTTAATTTCATTTCTTTGGAAAACTTTAATAAAGGAAAAAGAAAATTTCTGTTGGCAATCTCGCTGACATGGATCATGGCTTGATATCAAGTTGTGTTATACTTTGATGAACTACATCGTCTCCTATACCTTGATGAGCCATCTTTAGTGCATCACCGTAGGTATATCTATGCCCATTTATGTTTTTGATTTCTATGACAACATGCTGCTATGGATTGAGGTTCGATATTAGAGCTGTGTATGTGATACTTCAATGAACTACAAGCAACTCCTGCACTTTCATGTGTCTTCTTTAATGTGTTACTAGAGGCATATCTATGTGCATTTAAGAATTTGGTTTCTGCTCACGTCCAAGGAACAAGAAGAAGAAGAAGAAGAAGAAGAAGAAGAAAGAGACCAGGATATTTATACTTTCATGTGCCCTTCTTTATTCTTTCATGTGAACTTCCGATGGAATATTTTCATGATGTGGGGCTGTTTTGTTGTCTGTTTTATTTAATTAAATCACATGAAATCTCAAAACTCATACTAGGTTTTCTATCCTATCAGCTTTTCCAAACTAGGTTTTATTGAAATCAATCAGGCAATTATTTTCGTAAACCATGAGCAGAAGAGGGTGCCATCCTATATTTTGCTAGCAATTTATCATGTTTCTTTACTCCAAATGACTACTGAAATTCTTCCACTGCCTGCTCTCAAAGCATGAGGGAAAGGCTAGTCATTAGATAAGCCAAATTTTCAGCATGAGAGAGAAGAATAGATGCCTGAAGTTATCCTTGGTATAATTTCTTGATACATTACATGAAGAAATGAGTTTAAAATATCAACCAGCTGAAAATATGAGCAGCACACACTAGGTTTAGCAATACATGGTATGTAGGCTGTGGATTAATTATGCTTCTGTAAGCTACTAAGTATACTGCAATGCTATGTTTCATGAATTGAACTTCTTAACAGGGCATCTATTTGAAGTTGCAACAGAAATTTAGAACTATATAATGATGAATGAAGACATAAAAGCAAGTGATTTTAAAAGGAAAAAAAAAAAAATCAATTCTCAAACTTCTTCCACCAGCTGTTGAATTTTTGAAAAATGGAGTGCCAGCAGTCTGATAATGGTATACGGTTATTACAAGCAAAAGAAGTGTAGTTGTGATCAAGTGATCTATTCACTGCTTTTCACCCAAAAAAAAGTGATCTATTTTTATGCATAATAATTATTATTTTCCATACAAACTCAACACATAAATCTAGGTTTATACACACATACATGTGTATGTGCCTAAATACATATTATAAACTTTCCATAATTTACCAAAAAAAGAGAAATTCCAAATCAGACGAAGTATATATAATAATTGATTTGAAACTAAAATACACTTTACATGCATAGTCTTCAACTATATGCATAAAACACCTTACAAATCCATCTTATATCAATATATTAATAAAGGAATCATGAAATGTTTTTGAGATTTGTGAGATTATTCAACTTCAAAAAATTCTCCTGGGAAAAGGGAGATCCGTTCTCCTACCTCAAATAGGAGCTAACTTTGATGTTTTTGCGCAACCATTTGCTTCCAATACTACTATTTCTTCTGAAGCTAGCTGTCTTCCAGTTGAATTAGTGGTGGAAGAGGTGGTCTCATTGCATAATCCTTCCCACATGTAGATGATCTCTCAATGGTAATTGAAATCCCATCTTGACTGCCATTCTTCAATATATCACCAGACATTTGTAGATCAGCTGGCTCAATTTTGGGTGGGCAAGAGTAGCTACGAAGAGGGTAATCCATGCTCGATGTGATCAACATTCCGGACCCTCCTTCCCGGGGCAAAGGAACCAAGACCGGCCGACCGCCCTCATCGGTGACCTTCTGATAAAAGCTATCATCCTCAATATCATAAAAATTTCCTGTCCTCACCTCCTGAGCTAGTGAGCATGACCAGCAGAAGAGCCACTGCATACAATCTGTCACTGATGGAAAGCCACAACAGAAAGGATTGGCTGGAAGTTTGTACCTCTTCCTCATCTGAATCCTCCAAAATCCTCCATAGAGTAGCCCAAAGAAACACAGCACGATGCCAGATATCGCCACTATGTATCTAATAGTATCATCATCAACATTGAGGGCAGAAACATTAAAGACCCAGAAAGGAGCAATGATGAGTAATATAAAAGTGACCATATGAACATACATATTGCCAAACCCCAGCCTTTCCATATTCCACCCAAAGACACAGAAGGTACAGAAGAAGGAAAGATAACACACAGTGAGGTCATCCCAGCAATCAAATAGTCCCCCAATCCACTCCGGACTAGTTACCACAACCCTTCGGTTAAATATCTTCAGCTCAGTGTCATTTGGTTGGGTAGTGGTGGCTGCCTGATGCTGCGATTCTTCTTCGGTTTCGGACTCATCATATCTTCGACCTAAAGGGCTAAAAACAGTATACACACCAGCAATAACTGGTGCTGCAATTCCTATACCAATGCAGAGATTTTCAGCCCAGTCCGGTCGGGTCTTTCTTGTGTATCCCCAGTAAAGACCACACAAGACATACTGAGCAAAGCAAGTGATATGGAGGAGGATCACAACTAGCGTCATATGAGCCCTTTCGTGAGGTCGCTGTGCTCCATCCTTGCAGTAGACTCTCCTTAGCTCCACCTTGTCGGGCGTTCTCCACCTGAACAGAAGAACTAGCTGGTGGAACAATTTTGGATGTTGATATAAACACATAATTGTAAAGAGTGCATTTAGTATTTGATTGACGACTTCGGTCCATCTCTTTCTTTGGGAGCTACTTGGTATTGCTCCATCTAGTATTCCAAGCATGAGCAGACCAAGCATGATGAGGCCTGCAGCAACAAAGATCAACCAAACAAGAAGAGCCATGTTCGCAGGATTCTTTACCCAGTTCTTGAAGTATGCGATCAAAGCTGCCCAGTAATTTTTCTGACGAATGGCACACGGAAACGTCGTCGGGTGCTGCCATGAGCTGGATCAGAAGGAGAGGACTCATTTCCTGGACTTCCATTTCGCCTTAAGAAGGAGAAAGGAGACAGTCTACCAACAAATCCAGACCTAATGAACCAATCTTTGGATGGATGGGCTCTTAGGAAATCTAGAAATCTTTTCTCATGCCGGCTTTGATTGAGGAGTCCCTTTTCAACTGTTGGAATGTAGATGGGGATGTAATCCATAAGCCTCATTCTGGTTCCTGTTGTTTCTCTCTCCAGATCCTCTTGGATTTCATAGTTGGACCTCCATTCTCAGCTGAAGTCATTGTGTGTTTATAATTAATACCCAATACTTGGATCTCCTTCAAATGTTTACCTAGTTCTCTCAATAGATTTAATCTATAAACTGATTGGTGCCTGAATTACCTGCAGGAACTCCATAATAGAATCTATATTAGTACAATTTCAAAGCTAGATTATCTACTATAGAAAATCAACATCAGGAGAACAAAATAAGATCCAGATTTGGTTCAAGTCAACATTCATTTTTTCTTTTTACTTGGAAACATTTGAGGTCAACATTCAAAGTAAAACTTCGCCAGCCTTCAAGAATCATCATCACATTTTTTTTCAGCACAAATATCATCCAACTTTAATAAAAAAAAAAACATTCTGATCCCGTTTCAATCAAAAGAAGGCAAGAGTCCTCATTCCACCAATCCATAGTATTTGAGAAAAACTCCACCAGTTTTTAATTCCGGCCAGCTAAAAATTAGTTTATGAATAATTGAAACCCCGGAATAAATGTTCTATGCAGTCTTCACCTCCTTTCATATGATTGTTTCCATATGTTTTATATCCCCTTCGCTCGCCATCCTTCTATTTCTTGCTTGCTCCACACGGAGTTTCTCTGTTTTTCCTCTTTTTCATCACCTTCTGGGTCTCTCTCTCATAACTGGATTTCTTTCTTTTTCCTCTTCGATTAGATAATTTCTTCTTTCTCCTCCCCTGTTCATCAATCCTATTCTCGCTTTCTCGTTATAAATTTAATTTTTTCCATTTTCCTCTTCATCTCCAATAGAGTCTTCCATCATCCAACTTCTAGGACATAAATCCAATATTCTGGATACCCTTTTTGTTCTGCTTGGATCTCGTTTTAGATTGTTAATGCATAACAAGCAACAATTACAGAATAAAGCTATTCGCTCAACGAGAAACTCGCTTCAATTTTTGTTTCATGCGCACTAGCCGAGTATCTGCGTTCAGCGCTATCTATATGGCTCAAGACCAATCTACCCAATGAAGTAAAACAGAAAATATAGAGCAAATTGGACTCAAGATCACCATACCAATGAACGTTACATGATGATTAACTGCAAGATCTACTTTTTTTTAAGGAAAAAAAAAAAGAGAAGAAGTTAAAAATGACCACTGTTTTTGATTTCTACAGATATGTTTTTAATTCCATAAACAAGAAAGGCAAGCTCACAATAATATTATGATACCCAAAACCTCCAGCATCCTAAGCCAAAATTCTAACTCTGCATTTGTCATAAAAGCTAGTTGGAACAAAAGGTACCAGATCAAACTAAACATTGTTTTTGTTTGAGGAAAGACGTATAACAAGAACCAAATTGCTAAAGAAAACATTTGAATTCAGCTCTTATGTTCATCGAAGGAGGATAAGCCAGAAGCAATACCTCTTTCATAGGTTGAGGGTAGATAGGAAATCCATCCTCTTGCGCTTGCGTTTGCTCCCAAGTTTCGAGTGCCAGGAGACACAGAAATGGTGGAGAAGTTTCAAAAGTGATATTTTTCCACCTGTATATGAACACAGAAAAGGATACGAGGTGAGAGGGACATCCGATGTCTCAAGGCCATTCTATATCTATTTCTATATTTGTGTTTCCATTTCCCTGCCTGGATGACTTTGTTGACAGAGTATCGTAAGATCCAATAATTTGGTCAAATGTTGCTTTGTTCCTCGTGCTTGGAGATGAGAAAACCATAAAATACTTTGGACTGGGAAGGGAGACCAGAAGAAGTCAGAGAAGCCGGTTGAGATCCCCAGAGAGAGAGAGAGAGAGAGAGGCCGAAAGGGAATGCGTTCAAATGTTAGTTGGTTGTTTGACAAGAGGAGCAGACGTGGTCGTCAGGGTAAGCTTCTAACCGGCCGCACACGGTCAGCTGCCGCGTTGGGGCCGGGGACGCTCCATCACACGTTATATTGTTACTTGGACCAGGTCCAATGGACCACGCCAAATCCCACGGTGGATGACACGCCGCATTTACCCTTGCATCTCACTAATTTCCGATTGCGCGTTATCCACCGTATATATGCTCCGAGGTTTGCCGTGGTCCACCTGGACCTGGTCCATGCAATAATTTCTTCGCACGGCCCAATTGTGGCATATGATGACGTGGGTCACGCAAACCGGAGCTTCCAGACGCTCAATTATGGCAGCCGTCCGAGCGTAGGAAAAAAAAAAAGGGGGAAAAACAAAGGTGTTCACCACTGAGAAGGTTAGGAGTTAGTAGACGAGAAGGAAGAAAATATGTCAAGGGCATTAAATGATGGGTGAATTATGTGCATTGAAAGCTTTACGATTGCATCTAAAAAGAATTGATTATAAACCGATTATATAATTATAAACTCAATTATAGTAATATAATAAAATATATGATTAATTATTTCTTTGTATGCTATCATTTATATCTTTTATCATAAAAAAAATATATGCCAGCAAAATGATATATAAATGATGTTAAGTTTGGATTGAAGTTGAGATGATCTTTGAAGTTCTTGATAAATATATCAGCTAATTGATTAATTATATTAATAAAAAATTTGAATATCACTGTATATACTTGCTTATGAATAAGGTGATAGTCTACTTCGATATATTTTGTATGAATTATGTCGGGGTGGACCTCAATTTTTTTTAAATATGTAATGCATCTAAGTCATGATGATTGATGAAAGAAAAAAGAATTTAAACTTTGCTTTCACCAATTTTTTATTTCTTTTAATTCTTTTGAAAGATTTGAATTGAATAGGTGGAGAAATTTTTCTTTCTTTGTAATTGGATCACTTGGTCAAGGATCTGCATCATCAAGTCATTGTCCAACTATTAGATCGGTTAATCAAACTAGATTATATATATATAATATATATATAATAAATATTAAAAATATAAAACCCAGTATATAATTATTATTTATTTTAATATATATACTACTTTATAAGTCATAAAGGCCAGCATCCTATAATATTCTTTGCTTGTACCATAAATAGAAATAATCATAAATCATTTAATTTTGAAATTATAATATATATATATATATAATGTAAGAATAATAATGGAACTTATTGACTTTTCAACATGATAAATAATAAATTTAAAATATACAAAAAAAAGATGAGTACACATGTATTTTCAACTTAAATTTGGTGATTTAACTAATTCACATACATTCTCAATCT
>NC_025993.2:130917900-131003752 GCF_000442705.2 Elaeis guineensis
CCGGGTGCCTCCGTGGAACGGACCCCCAAAATGGGAGCCCCAGTCGGCGGACTCCTTGAAGAGGCCCGGGGGGCTGTTGGTTCGGCGTCCGAAGGAACGTCGATCGTGGGAGCCGTCTGGACAGGCACGATCGAGCTCGTCTCCTCCACCCTGGCCTTCTTTGCTGATCCGGAGGCCGCGGCATCTTTTCTTTTGTGGGCCTTAAGGCCCCTGGCGAGCATCCGTGCTGCTTCGACGTCCATTCCTAAAAAAAAAAAAAAAAATTGAAAATCAGTAATGGGGTGAAAAAGAAAGAAGTGACACGCAAAAAAAAAAAAAAAGAAAAAAAAGGAGAAGAAAAGAAGAGAGGAAAGAAAGAAAAAGAAGAAGGACGAAAGAAAAGAAGAGAAAAGAAAAGATGGAGTACTCGCAGGATCCTAGGGCTCAAGCCGATGTTGAACAAAAATTGCTCCTTCAGAAGATTGGGAAGGGAAGGAGCAGAATAGTCAAAAAGCATCCGGGTGGCCTGAAGGTCGTCCTCCCCCAGACTGGGAGCCCGACGGACAGAGTCCCTCAGAGAGCCCCAAGGGGGTAGGTCCAGCCTCAAAGTTGGGCAGTGGATGAAGAGGTATTTCTCCTTCCAGTTGTGGATTGAAGAGGGAGCCCCTTTCAGCAATCCCTTCTTGCTGAACTAAGGGGAAAAATACCACCAGTCCTTCGCCGAAGGGTGACACTTGAAGGTATAGAAGTGCCTAAACAGAGAGAGGGATGGCTGAACCTCAACTACGTGGCAAAGAGAGAGAAACCCTATCAAAAACCTAAAAGAATTCGGAGCAACTGAAGCTAAAGAGATATCTAAGAAGCGGAAAAGGGCGACGACAAAGGACGGGAGCGAAAGCCGGAGTCCGACACGGAACGCCTCCTGATACAGGCAGAAACGACCAGGTGGGGGAGTGCTAGCCCGGTCGGAGGGGCCAGAAAGCTCCAGGTCGTACTCCGGAGGAACTCCATACTGAACCCTTATCAGTAGGAGTTCATCCAGAGTCAGGGAGCAGGGAATGGCATCCGACGCAAAGACCGGGTGAAGCCCGATCCCAGGAGTGGGTTCGTCTACAGGATGGGGCTCCTGGGGGGCTGAGGCAGAAGAACTCCCGGAACCGCTAGAGGCGGAGGTGCCAGAAGATATTTCGAATGACTTCAAACGAAGATCCTAAAGATCTCGAAGAAAATAGACGGGACAAAGGACGAGAGGTTGCGGGAGACCAACTCAAAGGAATACGACAAAAGAAAATGGAGGAGAAAAGGCCCCTAAATGGCAAGAAGAAAAATGAAGATTCTGGGACTAACCTCGATCGCTCTGAAGGATGCAGAGGGGCGAGGACAGGGATGACTCGAAGGACACCTAGGGCAAAGAAGATGCCAAGGAGGGTCAGGGCTCTCGAAGAAAAGGCGGATACCGATAGAACTTTCAGGCGAAAAGGCGGGTTTAAATAGACCCTGGGATCCGGCGCCATAATGATCGCGAATCTCCCAGGCCGACCCGCGCTCGACGCGTGTCCCACTCGCCTCGGCAGGCAGCTAAAAGCGGCTGACAACTGACGGAGCCATTACTGGACCGTACCTGGGCCAACGTACCAGCGAGAATTTCGAAGGGTCCCTTCGAATCGCCCCGATTCGAAAAGACTCTAGCACGCATGCATTTAATGCCAAAATATCTGTGGGCGATCGTACACGGGATTCAAGGGGATAACTTCGGCTGCAAAAATTTTTCTGTACTTCCTTCATTCAAAATTCGAACTCGAAAGTAGAGAGACTGGTGTTGGGTATAAAATACCCCCCAGCCGAAGTTCGTGATGGGAGTGACCCTTTAGGGATCCAACTGACTTTCGACCTCCGGCAACATCTCTTCAAACCTCCCAGACGGCCGAGCCTCCGCCACACTCCCAAGTTTTGTCGACGAGCAGGACCCCGCCAGCACCGACCAGATTCTTCGCGACGTCCGGACTCCTATGGGAGCCAGATCTCGTCTCCGACTCCAGTTGCAAGCAGGCTTCGTCCGGACTCCTACGGGAGCCGAACTTCGTCCCCAACCTCAACTGCTGGAAGGCTTCGCCCGGACTCCTACGAGAGCCAGATCTCGTCTCCGACTCCAGCTGCAGGCAGGCTTCGTCCGGACTCCTACGGGAGCCGAACTTCGTCCCCAACCTCAACTGCTGGAAGGCTTCGCCCGGACTCCTATGGGATCCGAGCTCCGCCCGCGACTTCACTTACAGGTAAACTCCGTCCGGACTCCTACGGGAGCTAGACTTCGTCCCTGACCTTGATTGCAAGTGGACTTCGACCAGACTTCTACGGGAGCCAGATCTCGTCTCTGACTCCAGCTGCAGGCAGGCTTCGTCCGGACTCCTACGGGAGCCAAACTTCGTCCCCAACCTCAACTGCTGGAAGGCTTCGCCCAGACTCCTACGGGAGCCAGATCTTGTCTCCGACTCCAGCTGCAGGCAGGCTTCGTCCGAACTCCTATGGGAGCTGAACTTCGTCCCCAACCTCAACTGCTGGAAGGCTTCGCCTGGACTCCTACGGGAGCCGAGCTCCGCCCGTGACTTCACTTACAGGTAAACTCCGTCTGGACTCCTACGGGAGCCGGACTTCGTCCCTGACCTTGATTGCAGGTGGACTTCGACCGGACTCCTACGGGAGCCAGATCTTGTCTCCAACTCCAGCTGCAGGCAGGCTTCGTCCAGACTCCTATAGGAGCCGGACTCCGCCCGGACTCCTATGGGAGCCGGACTTCGTCTGCAACTCCAACAGCTGGTAAGTTTCGTCCGGACTCCTACGGGAGTCGGACTTCGCCCCTGACTTTGATTGCAGGAAGACTCCGCCCGGACTCCTACGGGAGCCGGGCCTTGTCCCCGACTCCGGCTGCACGCAGACTCTGCCCGGACTCCTACGGGAGCCAGACTCCGCCCGGACTCCTACGGGAGTCGGGCCTCATCTCCGACTCTGGCTACAGGCAGACTCTGCCCGGACTCTTATGGGAGCCGGATCTCATCTCCAATTCCAGCTGCGGGAAGACTTTGTCCGGACTCTTACGGGAGTCGGACTCCGGCCGTGACTCAAATTGCAGGAAGATTCTGCCCGGACTCCTACGGGAGCCTGGCCTCGTCCCTGACTCCGGCTGCAGGCCGACTTCGCCCGGACTCCTACGGGAGCCAAACTCCACCCACGACTCCAGTTACAGGTAGACTCTGCCCAGACTCCTATGGGAGCCGGGCTCCGTCCGCAACTCCAACTGCTGGTAAGTTTCGTCCGGACTCCTACGGGAGCCAGACTTCGCCCCTGACTTTGATTACAGGAAGACTCTGCCCGGACTCCTACGGGAGTCGGGCCTCGTCCCCGACTCCGGCGGCGGGCAGACTTTACCCGGACTCCTACGGGAGCCAGACTCCGCCCGGACTCCTACGGGAGCCGGGCCTCATCTCCGACTCCGGCTACAGGCAGACTCTGTCCGGACTCCTACGGGAGCCGGACTCCGCCCGGACTCCTACGGGAGCCAGACTTCGTCCGCAACTCCAACTGCTGGTAAGTTTCGTCCGGACTCCTACGAGAGCCAGACTTCGCCCCTGACTTTGATTCCAAGAAGACTCCGCCCGGACTCCCACGGGAGTCGGGCCTTGTCCCCGACTCCGGCTGCAAGCAGACTCTGCCCGGACTCCTACGGGAGCCAGACTCCGCCCGGACTCCTACGGGAGCCGGGCCTCGTCCCCGACTCCGACTGCAGGCAGACTTCGCCCGAACTCCTACGGGAGCCAGACTCCGCCCACGACTCCAATTGCAGGTAGACTCCGCCCGGACTCCTACAGAAGTCGGGCTCTGTCCCCGACTTCAGCTGCTGGTAAGTTTCGTCCGGACTCCTACGGGAGCCGGACTTTGCCCCTGGCTTTAATTGCAGGAAGACTCCGCCCAGACTCCTACGGGAGCCGGGCCTTGTCCCCGACTCCGGCTGTAGGCAGACTCTGCCCGGACTCCTACGGGAGCCGGACTCCGCCCGGACTCCTACGAGAGCCGGACTTCGTCCGCGATTTCAACTGCTGGTAAGTTTCGTCCGGACTCCTACGGGAGCCAGACTTCGCCCTTGGCTTTGATTGCAGGTAGACTTCGCCCGGGCTCCTACGAGAGCCAGATCTCGTCTCTGACTCCAGCTGCGGGAAGACTCCATCCGGACTCCCATGGAAGCCGAACCTTGTCTCCGACTTCGACTGAAGGAAGACTTCGTCCGGACTCCTACGGGAGCCAGACTCCTAGCTCCTCTTAGGCGGGTAGCTAGCCACCTCTCTCCGCCAGACACTCCAGTCGAACTTCGACCGACAGGCCTGGACCCCCTGGCAGGCCGCAGCAACAGCCATGACTCTGCTCCACCTCCTGCAACAGATTCCGCGCGGCTCCATCACTCCCTGGTAGGCCGCAGTAACGGCCACGACACTGCTCCACTTTCTGTGATGGATTTCGTGCGGCTCCATCACTCCCTGGTAGATCACCATAATGACCACGATTCTGCTCCACTCCCTGCGACGGATACCGCGTGATTCCTCCATCCCCTGGCAAGTCACGACAACGGACGCCGTTCCACTACCTGCAACAGACTCCACGTGGCATGTCCCGACGGTGGCCATGATCCCACTCCACTACTCTTCGCAACAAACTCCTCCTGACCCTGGACAGCCCACTGCCAGACGGTTACAGATATCGCTATCAGTCTGTTGTTTGAAGGAAGTGGTGAATTGAGCTAAGTGAGAACTCACCCTTATGAAAGAGAGAACCAACAATCTTATAAGAGTTTCAAATATTAAGAAGTCCTCCTAATGAGCCTTGTGCTTTGATAGCACACCGGGTGTCAAGTTCTTTCTTGCATGTTGCTGTGATGAGGTTATTAGTAACTTTATTAAGTTTGATTTCCTAAAAATAGTAGATCATGCATTTGGAATGAAGAATGGTGTCTCGAACTTTTTTTCTCTTGAAAGCTTTCCCAAGACCTCTCATGTTCCATAATAATACTACAATTTTAAGGAAAAGAATGACCACTCTAAAACATATCCCAATAGGATAAAAAATGCTTTGATTAAGAGAGAACAATAGGCTCCAAAAGAAGTAATTTCATTACATAGCACCTTGTGAGTATAAAAAAATATTGGACAGAATCCGGTATCAATTATTGCAAAAAAAGAAAGAAAAAAGAACAACAAACAAACACAATAAAATACATAGATCAGCCAAAAGGCTCACCTCCATGGGGCATGTAAAGCTTCACTATAAAAAAAAAATAATTACAAGAGGAGACCGTACTTGCTCAACTCTCAAATTCCTATTTCTCTCACTTAACAAGAAGCACTCACCCTTATAGAGCTCTCAAAATCATCCAAAAAAGCCTCCCTATCACTCACCAGAACTCCAGGACCTCTCACGATGCTCATTGCTGCCTCTATCTCTCGACTGTACCTTTTGCCGCACTCTGCTTGCCCACAGAAGCTTTTAACGACCTGAGACCGAGTCCAGATCGGAGTTTAGATCTCCTAATAGCACCCAACAACCCATCGAACTGTCAGATCATGCCCGACACACTCCAATCGTCGTTCGATCACCATGCGGCCCACTATGGATCATGCCAGCCTAGTGGACTGTGATACACCGCACCTTGCGCGCCCCACCACTGGACCGTGCGCTAACGGCCGACCGACATGCTGCCAGCCTATGCTGGCCCATGGACTACACCAACCTACTGCTGGCCTTCTCTCATATGTATCTCTCTGTTAGGACTCTATTTGGACTATTCTTAGACTCATTTGATTCTGTTCGTCATCTTGGATCTCATTTTAGGCTTACTGTGGATCAAATCTTGAGATATTTTTTTCAACAATCTCTACTTCTACTTGATGTTCGATCTCTATCTGTCTCTAATAGTCTGTGATCTGAGGCATGCCTGCTGTTTCATAGATGGACAAATGTGGGAGTTGAACCAAACCGCTCAATCCCACCTCTATCATAGACTGTATCCACTCTGATCAAAAATTTGCTTGAAAAAATCTCCTACGATAATAAAAACTTCACTCTATGATGTCGCCTCTCATCCTTCCGAATCTTTCTTCTCGTATCTGATCCACCTTCACTTGGAGCTCCATCTCACACTGGTTCCTCTTGGCTTCTGAAGCTCCACCTTGCATTGGACTTTCTATCAGATAGTAATGTCCTTCTCTGATCTTCTTCCCCTCTAATATCACCCTATCACCATGCATAATCTTTAGGATACCATCATCAGTTATCCACCTATAGCTGTTTGAATTCAATCTGCTCAGTGAGATAAGAATCTATCTGAAATTGGATTGTATCAAATCTCACTTAATCTTCTTACTGTACCATCATATGTCCTCCAGTTGACCATCCTGGTGCCTCTGATCACACAGTCAATCTATCAGTCAGATGAACAATGCTCTCACTACTCTCTAGGGAGTCAAACAGCTTCTCTTTGCAACATACATGATAGGTGCATGCAAAATATAAAATTCACTGCTGAAAAAGAGTAGATACCTTATCATATATCAATAAGACATCATCCTCTTTCTTGCTATAAGTTGTCACTGCAGTAGTCATCGTCCGATCTCTGAGTTTAGGATAATCTCTGACACGATGCCTTAACTCATCACATCGATAGCATCTGATCTTATGGAGATCCCTCATCTTGGACCTAGAGCATCCTCCTCACGATATTCTATTACTCCTTTGCTACCACCTGCTCTTTTAGAAATCGTCAAAGCTGAGCTGCCACCATCTGAGCTCGAAGCTTGATTCTCTCGCTTGAGAATCTCATTCTGGAGAATCATCATGGTGACCTTATCCATCTTGATGGTGCTCTTTCTTACTAGAAGAGCAGTTATCAAGGACTCATACAAAGGGAGAAGCAATACTAGCAAGACCAATGCCTTGGTTTCTCTTCAACCTTCTCATCTACAATGAGAAGATCGATGAGAATCTTCTGAAAGTAGCTGAGATGCTCCTACATGCTCTGTTCCTCGTCTATCTATAATTGATAGAGCTACCTCCAGAGAAAGAGAGTGTTGGTGAGGAACTTCGTCATGTACAACTCCTCGAGTTCGACCACAGCACCATCGGAGAAGACTCATCAAGTACATGAATTAGCATCTCATCTGCTAGGTACAGATGGATGATACTCACCATCTGCATCTGTAGTCATTCCCAGATCTTTTCCTCCATGATGGCCGGCTTCTTTTGATACAAGAGAGTGTCGATCAACCCATGTTGGATGAGCATATCCTTCACCCTCGCTTGCCATAAGGAGAAATTATACTTCCCATCAAATCAGTTAATCTCCACCTTGATTGTGCTTGTCTTCTCCATCTTCAATCTTGATCAACACCATCGCAATCTAGCATTGGTACTGTCTGACTCTGATATCATTTGTGGATAGGATCTGACACCAATTATTGTGGAAAAAGAAAGAAGAAAGAATAACAAACAAACATAACAAAATACATGGATCAGCCAAAAGGCTCACCTCTACAGGGCATGCAAAGCTTCACTATGAAAAAGAGAAATTAATTACAAAGAGAGAATGTACTTGCTCAACTCTCAAATCTCTATTTTTCTCTCTCAACAAGAAGTACTCACCCTTATAGAGCTCTCAAAATCACCCAAAGAAGCCTCCCTATTGCTCACCAGGACTCCAGGACCTCTCACAGTGCTCACTACTGCCTTTGTCTCTCGGTCGCACCTTCTACCATGCTCTATTCGCCCATAAGAGCTTTTAAGGATATGAGACTGAGTCTAAATCGGAGTTTAGATCTCCTAACAGCACCTAACAACCCATCGAATTGTCAGATCATGCCTGGCACACTCCAGTCATCGTCTGATCATGCAATTGCATGAAGTCGATCCACAAAACACCATAGACCATGAAAAACTCTCTAGAAAATATCATTGATCCATCGTGGACCATGTGAAATGCCCTAGACAATGGAGCCTAGTCCATGCGGCCCCCCATGGACTGCACCAGCCCGATGGACCATGGTACGCCACACCCCGGCATGCCGTGCTGGTCCAGGGCCGTGCCCTCGCTGGGCCACGTGCCCGCAGCTGACCTGTGAGTTCCCGCGCATGCCTGGACTGGCCCGCACGTTGCTAGCCAGCACTAGCCCATGGGTCCCCTCCGACGGTCCGTGGGCCGTACCATCCTGTTGTTGGCCTTCTCTCACACGTATTTACTCCGTCTGGACTCCATTTAGGTTATTCTTGGGCTTGTTGGATTCCGTTGTTATCTTGGATCTCGTTCTAGACGTATTATGGATCAAATCTCGAGGTATTTTTTTATTAAAAAGTATTTTTGTTAGAGAGTTGATGAAGTGGAACAAAATACAAAACCCAAGATCTTCAAGATGAGGCCCATCTGGAGTAGAATAAGTGTGGAGCAACTAGATATAAAAGCAAAAAGTTTCCCATACTAGTTGGATACAAAGATGAACTTCTTGCAGTTGGGACTTCCAAGAGTTCAAGGCTTAGGTAATGATGGATTTGGAGGTTGTTCCACAATGAGAAATCTTCATTTCTTCAGCCTAGCAATGGCAAGATCATCTATTTCAATGGAAGCCAGCCCACACTTTTTACCAAGTGCTCAAACTTCACTTGTTGTGAGAAAGTTTATGAAGAGAATGTCCTTTGCATGAAGGACAGCTTTATCAAGTCTAGAGATTTGATTTTCTTAGTCTTGATACGAGGGCTTCTATTGGTTGTGATCGGATAGTTAAGGTGCTGATATTAAGAGAGTTTAGGTTTAAGGTATGAGGAGTGGTAGGCTTGCTTGGGATTGGATTAAAGGAAACATGCGATCCGTATCACATGGCCAAGAGAAAAAATTGAATAAATTAGAATTAAAAACTTTCATAATATTTATGAAAATGTACCTTGATATGTAGTGGAAAGAAGATCAAGGTTGAAAGATTTTCTGAATCGAGTTACTTTGCAAGATCCAGATGTCCAAATCCTCTACTTCGCTCATATGCCACCAACGTAAGAGAGAGGGATCAAGTACTCTTCAGGAGGAAAAGAGTGAAAAGCCTTGATATCTGATCTCGAAGCTTGGAGGAGTCCACACGCCACCACACCAAGGAGAGGAAGGATGCCCAAGAGAAGATGACGCCTGAGGAGAGGGATGCCCAAGGGGAGCACGCCTTGATCAATTGCTAAATTTTTTTTTCTCCTTCTCCAAACCCCTCCTTAAATAGACAAGAGATCTTAGATCCAATCAAATACCTTCATGGATTAGGAATAGGACTCTCCATGTTTGAATTAAATACAAACTTTCTAAACTATGAGGATTCCTAATGGAAGTAGGAGAGGTGCCAACTTGTGCCTCTTCTCTATGCCGCACACCCAAGGGGAGGGGCCAATTTCTAGCATCCTCTCCTCCCTCTTGGTTGGCCAAATAGGTGAAAAAATATCAGAAAAATATGGCTTAGTGTACCAAATCTGATTCAGTTTAAATTTTGAGTTCATTTCAAACCCAATTTGAATCTGATTCAAATCAAATTCGAAAAAATTGCTAATCCTAATCTAATTAGGATTTAAGTTCAAGTTCAACTTGGATAATTAACCCAATTTAGTCTTAATAAGATCAAGCTCAATTAAATTAGATCTGATTTAAAATAACTAAGACTTGAAATCAATCTCTCATAATTTCTTAAATCATAGATTTGATCAAATTCATCTCCAAAATTAAACCTATGCTTCATGTGCAATGCTAGTTGGATATAGTCAGTGTTTAATTCCATATGACATATAACTTAATTCACAATTAAGTTAATCTATATATTCAATAAAGTCTCATACATCTAAATTGAACACATAAATATTTGATCAATTCTTTCCTATATTATTTGATTTTATCTATGACTCCATAGATTCGAACACTAAGTCGGTAGTATAGGAACTTTTTCTATACTAGTCGAAGTGACCATCTAGCAATGATGCCTAATGTCCGAATAAGTCGAATAATTACAAAGCAATATTGAAGAACCTAGACATATGGTTACCGCATAATTCATCTTTTTGATCCTAATACTCAAGATGACCTAGGGTTAAACTGTCAACCCTGGATGAATCATCTATATCGTATTTCAATCTTTTTCAAATCTTGTGACAAATCACAAGGATTATCCTAGTCAAGTTTTTATTAGATTAAGATATAATGATGCATTAACTCATGTAATCTGGAGGGGTCAATCCTATCTTAACTCACAGACCGACTTCATAAGTATTTGATTGTACCCAGTAGTCTTCTGTCATTGTATTACAAATACAGGTAGTCCAGCATAAAAGCACAGTGAGTTTGCTTGCAAGTCACCATGGTGATCTCAGATCGAAGTGACACTTATGCTCATATCCTTTATGAGCTACCCTTGATAGCAGAGCACTCTGCAGGTGAGTCACTATTCAGAGATGATGTACTTTTATATTTCATCTATATGCCATACCAGTGTCTCTATACTCCTTGATTAAGAGGACAACCAATGCATATGGCACACAATGACTTATACTCGATAAATATTATTATTTGTATCATTTGATTACGAACAACTTTAAGAATTATTCAATAAATCCTTTTTATTGAGTATGTTATAGTTTCAAGGACTTCATCATAATATAAGAATTCAAAAGAAGATGCCCATTTATGATGAACTTATAAAAATAATTTTTATTTATTAATAATTTATATATAAATTTTAAAGAGCACAATCATCTATAGATAGATAATTGACTTTAGAATATATTTTCAATAACTTTCACTTGAATTAAAGCCAATCAGGACTGTATCTAATACCTTTTTCACTTGTGATCATCGAACTCTTCGGTCCGGAGAGCTTTAGTGAAAGGGTTAGTCAGATTTTTTTTTCATCATTTTCAGTAGCTCGACATCACCTCGATCAACGATCTCATAGACAAGGTGATACCAATACAGAATATATTTGGTTCTCTGATGGGATTTGGGTTCCTTGGCTTGAGTGATGGCATCAGTACTGTCACAATATAGTAGAATTGGACCTTCAACTGAGGAACTACTTTAAGTTCATAGATAACTTCTTCAACCAAATAGCTTCTTTTGTGGCATCAGATGCCGCATTGTATTCTGCTTTGCATACTGAATCAGCTACTATGTGCTGCTTGAATCTTTTCAGCAGATTGCTCTACCATATAAATTGAAAATATAGTTAGACATACTTTTACTATCATCATGATCTGACTAAAAATTAAAATCAATATATCCCACAAGTTTAAAGTCAGATCTCTATAGATTAACCATTGGTCCTTAGTATTTCTCAAATACTTAAGATTGTCTTTATAACTTTCTAATGGTTCCCATCCAGATTAGATTTATACTTACTCACTACCCCTAGCAAGTAGATCACATCCGATCTCGTACATATCATAGCATACATGATAGATCTCACTGTCGAGGTATATGAGATTCTACTCATACGCTCTCTCTTGAGGAGTTGTCGAACAATCTTTTTTAGAGAGAGTAATTCCTTAGCCTATCAGTAGATAGTCTTTCTTAAAATTTTTTATTCTGAACCATTTCAACGTGATATCAATGGATGTAGATTGAGATAATTCAAGTAACCTTTTAGATCTATCTCTATAAATCTTCATCCCTAGAATATAGGATACTTCTTCCAAATCTTTATGGAGAACTGTGATAACAATCAGAGTTTTACACTCTGTAATGTAGAGATGTCATTTCCTATCAAGAGTACGCCATCCACATATAGTATAAAAAATATGACTACAGAATCATTAGTCTATTTATAGATGTAGAGCTCCTCTCTATTCTTAACGAAGCCATATGTTTTGATCATCTTATCAAAATGCATGTTCCAACTTCGAGAAGCTTGCTTCAATCCATAAATTGACCTGTTTAGCTTGCACACTTTAGATTCGTTTATGGATGTAGATCCTTCAAGTTATATCATATACACCTCTTCTTCTAACTCTCTATTAAGAAAAGTACTTTTGACATCTATTAGCTAGATCTCATAATCTAAGTGTGCCGCTATAGCAAGCATAATCCGAATGAACTTAAACATTGCCATCCATAGGAGAAAATATCTCGACATAATCAATATCATAACGTTAATGATATCCCTTGGCAACTAGATGGGTTTTATAAGTCTCTACCTTTCCATCCGCTCTTCTTTTCCTTTTGAAGATCCATTTGTACCCAATGGGTTTAATCCCTTTGGATGGATCAATAAGTTTTCATACATCGCTGATCTCTATGGACTCCATTTCAGATTTCATGGCATTTAACTATTTTTTAGAGTCAGACCTCTGCATGGCATCTATATAGATGATCGAATCCTCGTCGTTCTCATCTAGTTCGACAGGATCACCATCTCGGACCAAAAAATCATAGTATCTATCCGATTAATGTGGTACTCTACCGAATCTCATTAATGGTGTCTCTATAATAGGCTCTGAATTTGACTCTCTAATTAAATTTGGTTTTGTATATTTACTCAATGATGTCTAATTTTCTACCTTACGAACTTCATCAAGTTCGATCTTAGTGGCATCAGTTTCTTCTCTAAAAAACTTTTTTTTCAAAAAGAGTGCTCTGTTGCTGATGAATACCTTTCATTCTTCAACGAGATAGAAATAGTACCATCTTATTTTCTTTGAATACTCTACAAACAAACACTTATCAGACCTTGATCTAAACTTATCTATCTTTAATCATTTGACATAAGTTGGACACCCCCAAAGCCTAAGGTGTGAGTGTTGGGATTCAAATACACAGCGGAATTGAAATTTAAAAATTTTTAACATGCAACCATAATAAAAAATATGTGATCCGAGTCCCAATCCCAAAATCATCTTGAAGCATTCAATCAAACAAGAACATGAATCACATAGCATATACATAAAAGAGAGATTGAAAATGTTATACCAAATAGGAAGATTCGAGCTACCTGATAATCGGTATCCTCGAGGCACTCGAGCATTTGCCCTCCAACAATGATCCACACAAATCTCGATCTAGGACTCTCCTAATCCAAATTCATCAATTTTTTCTTCTCAAGAAAATTAGCAGCTGCTCCTTTTCTCTCATCACCAACTATTGGTGATTTTCTACTCTTTTCTTCCCTCTCTTGGACATGACAACCCTCATGCCACTTAGCCCTCTTCTTGTCCAATATTTGGACTATTCATTGTCCGACAATTGGACCGTAGGAAATCCACTCATAAGCCTCAAGAAATCAGCCCTTATTCTATCCAACATTTGGACAACTGATGCACCACATATAAGCCCAAACTGATTGACCCTTTTCAACATAAAATCATAATCCAAATCTTGACTTAAGCTAGGGTTATGGTAGGTGCCAAACACCCATCATCTGCCCAACTCTTGGGCATGACAACCAGCATCACACAACCAAATTATGCGTGAGATATGGAGGAGTCCTTCTCTCAGAAGGACTCCTCCCTTTGGGCATAAACATCAGATACGTGAAGACCCTCTTCACGTGTAATAAGGGACACACAAAATCTCCTATCTTTTACATGGAGATTTCATCTGGCGACCAATACTTGGACACCACAAATCTTGCATGAGGTGTGAGAAATCTTTTTCCAGAAAAAGGATTCCTTCTAAGGCATATCAAATTTTAAGAGATAAGAGCACCAAAAAACATGGACTCTTCATCTTAAATAAGAAAAGAAGAGGTGCCATCTCATGGCACAAAACCAATCTTCTTGTGAAACTATTTCATGCAAATTCCCAAGAGTCCTGACTCATAGGAAGCCACACCAAAATGGATGGAAAAATAATGGAGGCGTGAGAGAGTTCCTTCTCTCAGAAGGACTCCTTTGAAACATCATGCCAAAACTTTTGGCGCATTGTTTTTCATGTGAAAATAATAATAAGGCATGGAATAGATAGGAGTCCTTCTTAATGTGAAACACTTTCATATAAAAAAAATATGGGTGCAAGAAACTTCATAAAGAAAGATTCTTCCCAAGAGGCGCTAATAATAAAAGAGGGACGTGTGGATATGTGGCATGACATTTCTTCATAAATCCAAGTCTTGGATGCCCACAAATCAAGGAGCCTTGGACTCAAATTAAAATAGGATCTAAACCATTCAAAACCCAATTTAAGTCCAACAGATTTGGTCTTTGACTAATCAAAGCCCATTGCCAATTATGAATCCAATAAGATTAGGGATTAGGGTTTAGACATGTGCTAGCATGCTTGACTCAAATTCATTTAGGATTTCAACCAAATTCAATTCAGTTAAGTTCAACAAGACCTAATCGAAAGTTCAAAATCAATTTTCTTTTATGTGTGATTCATTGAGTTTCACATTTAGCCAGCAGTAGGTTGAGTTCATGTACACCTAATCTAATTAGGTCCAAGACACATTGAACCTAAGTCCATCAATTAATTAGAACTCTTCTAATTAATTTATTAAATTAAACTCTTTTAATTTACTGGGACCTACAAATCAAGATTGACATCTAACAATGTATCATAACTATCCAGAAGATGTGAAATTTGATGGAATACCAAAATTATTCTTTCGTGGTAAATTATCATGCAATTCAATCTTTTGATCACCCAACATCCCAAACAGGCTATGAGCATGGAATCATATCAAGCCCAAGTATCTATCCATATATATTCCAATCAAATGATGATGACTCAATTGATAAATCATTAAATTTTTTTTTTAATGTTCATCCCTACTTTGGCTAGAGATTTTCTGAGTCATCACCCTATGAGACCACATAGGATGTTCTCTCCACTTACAAGAAGTGATCGATTCTTTGTTGACCACACATAACCTCTATGCATATTTCACCATATCTAGAATATCCCACACATATCTCAAAGAGTCATGCTAGAGTATGAATCAAAGTATAAATCTACATACATAAGATCCAATGGTGATCTCAGATCAAAGGATCACTTGCACCACTCTCACTGGAGAACCATCTATTGATATGTTGTAAGGCTCCATCAGATGTTCTCTTTATAGATCAGTTCAGTGAACTCATTCTCTAATGAGCACCAACATTCTTGTATTAGTATCACCACACAAGTGATTGTGAGATCAATCATCCTCTCTATCGAGCATATATAGGATGTACCAGTCTTACCAACATCATCAATCTCCGACTCGATGATCCAATGATTGAAAATATTTTAGACTGGGGCTATCAAAATTTTAGATCTTACTAACATGATCTCATCATGACCTAAAACTCTTACCTTAATCTATGGGGTTCGTCATTATCATCAATATGATACAGTAAATGATAAAATACAATGCCTCATAAATGTATAAAATAATCAATGTCATGTAAATGAGTAGGAAGATAATACAAAATAATTCCATCGCATCATCCATGCGATTGGCTTGTAGGGCACTATACTTTCAATCTCCCACTTGTACTAAAGCCAATCACCCTTGTACCTGATGCCCATGCTATTGAGATGGTGATCATGAAGGAACCAGATCTACGATTTCAAGGTTAGATCTTAAAATTTTTTTAAGATCAGACAGCGGAAGACTAAAATAAATCAAAATTTATCTTATAAAATTAGAGAACCTCTAGATCTAAGATCCTATTACATGATTATTACATGGCATTAAATCAGAAATTAAAATATAAAGAGCAAGAACTATAGAAGATTGAATTTTTATGAAAATAATTAATTATTATAATATGAAATACAAAAATAGTTTTGAAATACATATAATTTATAACATGAATAAGTTTTGAATAAATATAATTATAAACCATAAGTTCACACTAGAAGCTAATGTTCCTGTGATGGTTGAGTAGTAGGCATCAATTCAAGAGGTCTTAAATTACATCTCTTGTATATGTGTATATTTGAGAATTTTTCACGTATTTAAAATTGTAAGTATGCGCTCGGATCCATATCCAAATGCAATATTGGATAATATTTGACTTATTTTTGGCCTTAACTTGCAATGAAAAATTTTAATCTCTTATATATATTGACAGGTGCAACTGTCATAACGAGCCGTCGCTATAAGATGACTGGTCAAGATTATTTCCATAGAGTTGCTTATACTAATAGTTATTTAAGTTATGATAATAACTTTAGCAACATCGCCTGTTGCTATGGTTTATCAAGTATTGGTATATATTTTTTGAATAATCGACCATATTTTTTGCCTTAGTTTTAACTGCTATAATGGACCTTTTCTATTCTAGTGACATCAATTGTGTTGTGCTCCTGTGTTTTCAGTTTTTTTTTTTTTTTTTTTAATATACTGTACTAGGTCACTAAGTCTATTTCTTGTAGATGATCACAAACCCATGCTAGTTTTGAAGTCTCCTGTGTGTCAAAAGATCCAGCGGGAAAACGAAAGTGCCAATGCTAAGCAGATCAAAGCCCACATAGTTCATGAATTTAGCAGATGATCAAACCCTTTCGAGAAACCTTTACCAAAAAACAAAAAAAAAAAAATCCTCCTTCAAGAAACAAAAAATAAAAGAGAAATAAGTGTGTGCCTGATAGCCAGTAATTTTAGTGGGGGATGCTGCTCATGAATATATCAAATACACAAGCTGATACAAAACCACTAAAGACGGAGTAATTTTAATTTCTAATTGAAAAACTTCCTCCTTGGTATCATTGTTTAACAAAATACAAGCATTGATAATGGACTTTAAAGCAAAATCAAATCACACCCTCCAAGTCCAAAACCTTATTTTAAGAAATCACATCAAATACTTAAGATCAAGCCTAAAAAACATTCTTTCCTACAAATCTATCGAATCTCAAATACCAGAAAAACACACACACACAAAAAAAAAAAAAAAAAATCAAAACTGAGAAGCAATAGTCCGTTACCATGCACAACAACTCAGGCAGGTGAGAGAGGCTTGAAAAAAGCCAAGGAAGAAAAAGAGGTGGCGGCGGAGAGGCGCTGGTGGCTGAATGAGCAAGAGAAGTCCTTGGGAGAGTAGAGTGATGTGGGGCTGTGACGGCAACTGAGAGGAGAGGTTTGTAGAGAGTTAGGGTTTGTCGAGAGAATGCTCCATTCAACCAGATCTGCAGGAAAATCTAATCACATCCAGAACCATCCAAACCATATGAATCCCCGAGCACCTAGCTTTCCACATTACCATTAATGGCAGCTGTTGAGGAAAAAAAGAAAAAGAAAATTAGTGGGATGGGACACACTGCCCGTGCCTGTGCCTGTCCCATTAATCTAATTGTTTTAAGTGATTACTCTTCTAGCTCCATGTCAAAGCTTAAAAAGAAAAAAAAAAAAAATTCATTAAATACTGACCACTCTTCCAATGCCACATCGGATCTTAAAAAAAAAAAAAAGTTTCATTACATGCTGGGACTCGTGCATTCCATCTCTCATTTCTCATTATCTCAACACAACACTCTCAGTGCCATGTTGGATCTCATTTTTTTTTTTTTAAAGGATACATTAATTCTTAGGATCCATATCTATGCTATTTCTCCATCCCTACAGAGTTCTTCTTCTCTCTCCATTGCAACAGCACCACATCAGATTAAAAAATCTCTCTCTCTCTCTCTCTCTCTCTCTCTCCCCCCCCCCCTGCAGTACTGCCATATCATATTTTGATTAAAAAAGCTAATTTTATTGGGATGCAACATTTCTCTTTATTCCTTCTCTTGTAGCACTTCCCCTCTCCTAATCGCTCTCTCTGAATCTCTCTCCCCCCCTAGTTCTCTTCACCTTCTTCCTCTCTCCACCTCCCTCCCTCCCATGCTTCCTCCACTACTCTACCTCCCCCAATGCATGGAGAACTCCATTTAATAGTTACATACTTGTTCTCCCTTGCTTTCTTTGTTACAAGGAGAAGCTCGTCAGAGCCAGAAGAAGCTGAGATGAATATACGTCAGAAATCTACATAGAGGAACTAAATTACAATGTCCAAAGCAAGTGCTAGCATCTTTAAGCAATTAGAGGTAAGTTTAGAAGAATAATTTGCCTGTTCTTTTACATGCTAATGTAAACGTGTTCAAGTAATAAACACTTATTCTATACTACTAAACACTAACATTATAAGAATAAATACTTATTCTACAATAATAATATTAACATTTAACAAACAAACACTTAGCCTCCAACAATAAATACTAAAGTTTCCTAGATAAATGTGATTGTAATTGACATAGTGGTTAATGGAATATATGTTTACAACTCATGTATTGAGCTTAGCTTAACTCTATTATTTATTTTTATTAGTACTAATTATATTGAATTATACCATAGATGGAAGTAAAAAGTATGGATGATGATAACATAATGACTATTTTTAGCACACTACTTAGTATTGCAGATAAAGCAAGCAATGTAGCCGATTATGTATCACTTGACAACACCCTATATCTGGTGATCAGGTAGACAAACCAGCTCAGCCAACAAGAAGTATTGATGAACCTCCCAATGAGAAAGAGCAACCATCACTTGATTGCAACACTGATCTTTTGCATGAAGGCATGATTTTCAATAGTCTGGAAGAAGCAATGAGAGCATACAACCAATATGCATATTGCAAAGAGTTTGGTGTTTAGAAGAGATCATCTCATCAATCTTCCAAGGGTAACAAAATTATGAAGCATATAAATGTTGCAAAGAAGAAAGGTATAAACCTAAGATTAAGGGGCTTGTTGATGGAGAAAGTTGTGTAGAACACACAACTTTACACAAGGATGTATGAAGCGTCTGCAATAGATACAAAGTAAAATACACATTACGAAGAATGAAGCTAGCAAGTAGGAGGTTACAAAGTTTGTTAATATTCATAATCATGAGCTCATTTTTAACCCATTCAAAACTTGCTTCCTCCGATTGTTAGATGTATGCCTTAGAAGCCAATCAGACTAATATATATATTTATTTTAAGACATAATTTTATATTTGATATATATGATATTGGGTTATTTATTTCATTCATATTGTATATGTATCTATAAATCATCCAAAAAATTAATAAGATGATGACACATGTTGTCCAAAGGTAGCAACCCAAGAGGGGGGAGGGTGAATTGGGTTCTTATAAAATTTTAGCCAAACTTAAGTTCTAAGCAAATATGTGTTTCAATTTAACTTAACTTGAGTGATAGTGAAGTGAAAATAATTTAGAGCAGCGGAATTAAAATATATTAGTTACCAAGCAAGAAATAAAATAAAGTTAACCAAGAATTAAAAGTATGTAAGGTATGTAAAGAGATAGAGCAAGAGGCACAACATAAACACATAAAATTTTATAGTAGTTTGGTGCAACTCCACATCTATGTCCATTCTCCAAACATCCCTAAAAATTTCACTATAATCCCTCTGATTTCAGTATTTTATTTTTTCGGATTCACAATCAGTCGCAGTTGGTTTTTCGGGATCACCAACTAAAATCTTACACTGATAGTTTTTCGGGCTCACTATCAACTCAGTTGATTTTTCGGACTCACCAACCAAAATCTTATAAGGCTAATTTCGAGCTTGGATGGACCCTTACTTCAAATTTCTTTTTCTAAAGAAACTTGTAAAGAAATTAAAATACAAGAAGATATTTTTAGTTTAAAAGAAAATTGAAAATTGAAACTCTTTTGAGCACGAAGAAGAAACTGAATGATTGGCTTTTTTGAAGCTTGAACTCTCTTTTTGAAGCTTGAGAGATACTAGAGATAATGTAGAAGATTGCTCTTGAATATCCTCTGACTTGATGCTCATTTTTTTTTTTTAGATATTCAATAGAGCTCTCACAAATTTTAAGATTTTTTTTCTTGATCTATTAGCCTTTTTCTTTTGATTCTCCACTTTTTAATAGGCTTCACAGTGGTTGGAGGGAGAGTTTGGACCATTGGAGGGCTTGAACTAGCCATTGGGGTGAAAAAATAGCAGTTGAAGATGTTGCAGAAAATTAGCCGTTATGCTGTCTCCGTACTTAGAGTCGACTCTTTTTCTCTTGGAGTTGACTTCTGTCGCCTACGAGCTGACTCAAATTTCTAACGTGTTGGCTCAGCCATAAAGTCAGAAAAATTATTTTCTATTTTTTGAGATCAAGTCGGCTTGGATTTTCTTTGAATCGACTTACCTACGTGCCAGTCTTCTTCCAGCATGCCAAAATCGACTCTTCTTCATTAGGAGTCGACTCTTCTTGGTCAAGTATGGAAAAACTCATTCTTTGAAATGATTTGACTTGGCAACTTGAGGAGACTTTTTCAATGAGATATTTCTTCAATTTAAACATCTAAAAAGATCTACATACATTCTTGAAATATATGATTAGTATCATTTATACTCAATATTTTAAAATCATCAAAATCAATCTTAGAGTCAAGAATCTCTTTTTTTTTGATGATGATAAAATTTTGAGTATATACGTAAAAAAAAGACTAATGTGTTTCAATTAAATGGATAGTGTAAATCATGAAGTGATAAAACAACCACATATGAACATACACTTCATGAATGCTTAAATTTAGCTTAAATTTCAAATGTTTTCATAACTCACATTATCTAAATATTTCAAGCATAAGACATAGGAGCTCAAGCATATACTCAACATTTCTTATTCTCTCCTTTTTTGACAACATCAAAAAGCTCAAGGGAAGAATTAAGAAATATCATCAAAATCAATAAAGTTGTATCAAATTTAGAAATTATAGTGGATTATACCAAAGATTTTGCTTTCTTTGAGTATTGTGGTGTATCAAATTCAGACTTGTGGCCACTTTCCTTTGTTCTCAAATACATCAATTCAAAACATTTACTCAAATGCAATTAGATATAAGTGTTTCAAAACTCATCTCATCATTTTCAAATTTGAATCAAAGTATTTTTGAGGTAGAGTGTTTAGGAATTTGATATCAAAACAAATCATTATGTAAAATTCAAATCATCCTCTTCTTAAAAAATATCACTCAAAAAAATATAAAAAATTACTTTAAGAATATAGCATTGTGAGTTAAGTTTTAAGACTAAATGATCAATTCCATTTACCCCAAAAGATTGAAATAGTAATTTGCAAGGCAAAAGCAAGGATACCAAGCAAGAAAACCATTTTGCAAAATTATTTATCGAATAGATCTTAACACAAATTAATTACCACAAGATCCATTCATGCAAAGTTCATCAATAATTTTTTTTTAAAGATTAATAATGATTTTCAAAAATGAGTCAATAACACATATTCTCAAGAGTTGAAAATTTGAGACGTGTGTCATTGATGATTAATTCCAACTGCTTCAGATTGATGGATCATCATAGAATGGTGATTGATTCGAATAGATTGATATACGAATCACTTTCTTTTTAGGATAGATGACTCTCGAATCTACAGTGTAGGGATGCTGGAGTGAGAGTGTAGATGGTTGTTAGAGAATAAGGATACTGAGCATGATCAATATGAGAAGTCATTTGGATGTCTACTCACTCGTCAGTAACTTGCTTGATGCTGCAGTAGGGTGATTAGTTTTTTGATCTGCGGTACCTCAGCTATTCACAATGGGTTGCTGTAGTTTGACTGTACATACACTTGATCTTCTAGCCATATAGATCTTTGCGGTATATGTTGGCTGCAGTAGGTTCGTTGTAGGAATAGGATGTGCACCTAGATGAAATTTATCACCCTTGGTAGATAAAAAAGTTAGTCATACATGATTTATGAGGTCGAGTTCAGAAGACCTTAGCCAGGGTGGTGTGGATGATGGAAAGGAGTTTTCATAGTTTTCATAATCAAAAATTTGAATCGAATAAATTTGACATATGACAGATAATGGAGTTTGATGAGAAATTTTATAACCTCCATCTTGTCGGAACTCGATAGAAGAACTGTATCACATAGTAACTGCACCTAGCTAGAGGTTCATCTATTCCATTCCACTAGAATGTCACTATATACTGCTAAACATCATTAGTGGATTGTGAGACTCATGAAAATTATTTTAATGGTCAATAATTCTCATTAGATGAGTTGGAATTATTCTAATTCATTGAAAGAAATTTTAATGATATTGTTGATGGACATCATAATATTTCTTACTATCACATAGAATAGAATCTATGGGATCATACACAAGAGATTGTGTCTGATCAGATAGTTGAATCTAATTTGACATGTCAAAGAATTGACAGGATCAAACCCAAATGTAATTGAACTCTTATGAGATAAGAATTTTGATTTGGTCCAAGCTCACTCCTTATGAGATAAGGATTTTGATTTGGTGAAAGTCCATATTGCTTGGGACTCTATCCATAAAGATGATTAATAAGCAGAAGGATTCTTCTCCTCCTATGAGATGGTGCCCCATCTTTCCTTATGTGTTATTCCTCATGCTAATTATTTTTCATGCCAAGATATGGGGCGCGTGTCCAAGAGTTGGACACCCCAACGAATCCACACCAAAAAGGAAGTGCCCTATTGAGTTTGACTCATAGAAGGACTCCTTATCAGGTTGGGATGCCCCTCTTCTCTCATGTTAAAAGAGTTTTAACGTGAAAAATTTTCTGCATGCCTCCTTAAAAAAAATGAAGATCAGATCTCTGAGTGTTGGGTGCACAAAATTTAGATCTCATGCACAAACATCTCACGCTCCATATCTTTCTTACACATCCTTCTTCACATGAAAGGTTCCACGCCCTTCCTCATCTCACGCCCCATGTCTTTCTTACACATCTTTCTTCACGTGAAGGGTTCCACGCCCTCCTCATGAGGATACACACCTCCTATGTTTTCAGATCCAAGAGTTGGATGCCCAAGAGAAAACAAGTCAAGAAAAGTTCTTGGCAAAGGAAGGAAAGAAGTCAAGAAATGTTCTTGACAAAGAGAGAAAGAAAAAAGGGAGAAGCTGCTAGATTTTCTTGAGAAGAAAATCAAAAGAGGCTGAGGTTGCTGGATTTCCTAAAGAAGAAAATTAAGAAAAGATCAAAAAGGTTTTTGATCTATTCACATGCAAAGCATGATCTGTGAAGAGGGAACGCTAAAATTCTTGAGAATGATTTTCAGCAAGGAGGAAAAATAAATCTATCATCAAAGAGGATCTCTGCAAGAGAGCTAGCATTCCAGTGAGATTAAGTACTCTAATCAGATGACGATATCGTGTGGATATCTGTAGAGATCAGATACTTATACAACTTTAAAAAGAACTATAAAGATATTTATGATCATCATATTATGGTGAAGAGCTATCCATGCAAAGGTGAAGATCCGATCTTTCTTTCTTCTAGTAATCTTAATCTTAATAACTATCAGAGATTCGGGGTTGATTCTAGATGAGATCTTACATAATAATTAATCTCAAATTAATTTTTATTCCACTATATAATTAATTAAAATTTTATTTTATTCTTTTACTATGTATATCAATCAACCCCTAGTTTCTAACAGTGGTATCAAAGCAACCCTCATATGTTTTAAGATTAGATTGCTGATTTGGATGTTGTAGATCATAATTTATTGCTATTTTTATAGAGTCGTTTTGTGATGATTAATCACAAGTAGACAAGATCATGAATGTGATGATTTATGGATTGTTTAACAAGATTCGAATACTAAAAAATCTGATCTTATTGGCTGAAGAAAGAATTGTCCGATCGCATCAGATGCCAAGAGGGCAGAATAGATTAGTAATTAAAATTTTTCATAATATTTATGAAATCTCACCTTGATTTACAGTAAAAAATAATCAAGATTGAAGAAGCTCCTCGATCAATTTACTTCACGAGATCCAGATGCGTGGATCCTCTACTTCGTGTGCATACCAAACTCTGTAGAAGAGAGGGATGAACGTCTTCTTTGAAGAAGAAGAGATGAAGCCTTGAGATCTGATTTCAAGATCTTGGAATAGCCCACATGCCACCACACTAAGTGAAGAAAGGATGTCCAAGAGGAGAGAAAAGCCCAGGGAGAGTGATGCCCAATAGAAAGGGGAGCCCATGCCAAGACTACATGCCTAGGCCAAGGGTTGATTGATTTTTCTCTTCTCCACACCTCTCCTTAAATAAAAAAAGATTCTAGATCAAATCAAACTCCTTTGGGTTAAGAATCCAAGTTTGAATTAAATTCAAACTCCCTAAAATACAAAGATTCCTAAGCCAAGTAGGAGAGGCACCAACTTGCGTTAGTTGGTACCTCTCTCTTCATGCCGCATGCCCCAAAGAGACTTTCCACCATCTTGATCAGCCCATATAGTGACAGAATAGCTGAAAAATATGGCTAAGTGATCAAATCAGATTTAGTTCAGATTTAGATTCAATTCGAATCCGATTCGAATCAATTTTGAAAAGCTACTGATCCTAATCCAATTAGATCTTGTCCAAGTCCAACTTGATAAATTAACCTAATTAAGTCTTAATAAAATTATATCTAATTAATTTAGATCTAATCTAAAGTAATTAGGCTCAAATCTAATCTTTCATAATTGCTTGGATCATTGATTTGATCAATTATCTGCAGAATCAAACCTGCATCTCATGTATAGTGCTAGCTAGATATAGTCAGTATTTAATTCTATGTGACTATAACTTAATTCTCAATTAAGTTAATCTATATGTTTAATCAAGTCTCATACTTTTAATTTGAACACATAAATATTCGATCAATTTTTTCTATATTATTTGACTTTTGTGCGTGACTCCATAGGTTCGAATACTAAGCCAGTAGTATAGGAATCTTTTTGTACTAATCGAAGTGATCATCTAGCAATGATATCCGACATCCAGATAGGTGAATATTTATAAAGTAATATTCAAGAACTTCGACATATGGTTACTGCATAATTCATTTTTTAATCCTAATGCTTAAGGTATCTAGGGTTTAACTATCAAACTGAAACAGTCATCCATATTATATTTTAGCCTTTCAAATCCATCGTATGGATTATCCTGTCAAAATTTTATTAAATTAAAATATAGTGATATATTAACTTTTATAATTTAGAGGGATCAATTCTATCTTGATTCATATACAGACTTCACTAGTACTTGACCGTATCCAATAGTTTTCATCACTGTATTAGAAATACAGATGTTGGCATCAAAGCATAGTAAGTTGCTTGCAAGTCACTATGTGATCTTAGATCTGAAGATACTGAGATACTTATATCCATATGCTTTGCAAACTACTTTTGACAGCAGAGCACTCAGCATGTGAGTCACTTGTTCAGTGACGATGTATTCCTACATCTCATCTGTATGCTATACCAGTATCTCTACACTCTTTGTTACGAGGACACCAACCTATATGGCATACAATGACCTACACTCGATAAACATTATCATCCTATTAATGACGTATTATTTGATTACGAACATGTTTAAGAATTATTCGATAAATTCTTCCTTTATCGATCATAATATAGTTCTAAGGACTTCATGACAACATAAGAATTCTAAAAAAAAGATGTACACCTTATGATGAAAATACTAATATAATTTTTATTTATTTATCAATAATTTATATATAAAATTTAATTATCTACGATAAGTCAATTGACATAGGACATAATTTCTAACAACTTTACTTGGACTAAAGTCAATCGGAGCAGTATCTTATACCCATCTTCTACTTATGATCATCAAACTCTTTGATCTTGAGAACTTTAGTGAAGGGTTGGTCAGATTCTCTTTTTCATTAATTTTTTGCAGCTCGACTCACCTCGATCTATGATTTATGGACAAGATGATAGCATCATAGAATGTGTTTGATTTTATGATGGGACTTGGGCTCTTTTGCTTGTATTATGACTCCAGTACTATACAATATAGGAAAATTGGATCATCAATAGAGGAAACTACTCCAAGTTCAGTAATGAACTTTTCAACCAAACAACCTCCTTTTAGCATCAGATACCGCAACATATTTCATTTGCATACTGAGTCAGCCACCATATATTGTTTGAAATTTTTCTAGCAAATCGCTCCTCTGTTCATGGTGAACACATAATCTGACATACTTTTACTGTTATCGTGATTTATTAAAAACTAAAATCAGTATATCCTATAAGTTTCAAGTCAGTATCTCCATAGATAAGCATTGTCCTTAGTATTTATCAAATACTTAAAGATTATCTTCACAACCTTCCAATAGTTCTCTTTCGAATCAGGTTGGTACCTACTCACTACTCCTAGTGAATAGGTCACATTGTCTCATACACATCATGCATATATGATAGATCTCACTATCGAAGTATATGAAATTTTACTCATACGCTCTCTCTCCTTGGGGTTGTTGGACAATCTTTCTTGGAGAGAAAATTTTTTGATCTATCGATAGATAGTTCTTTTTGAAATTTTTCATGCTGAATCATTTCAGATGTATTGATGTACGTAGATTGAGGCAATCTAAGTAACCTTCTAGATCTATCTCTATATATCTTCATCCTAGGATATAGGATGCTCTTCCAAATTCTTATGGAGAACTACGATGATAGCCATAGCTTTATACTTTACAAAGCTGGGATGTCATTTTCTATTAACAGTATGCTATCTACATACAGTATAAGGAAGATGACTACAGAATTGTTAGCCCACTTATAAATGCAAGGCTCTTCTCCATTCCTAACGAAGCCATACTTTTGATCATCTTATCAAAATATATTGCAACTCCTAGATGCTTGCTTCAGTCCATAGATGGACTTATTTAGCTTGCATACTATAGATTCATCTGAGAATGTGAATCCTTCAGCTTGTATCATATACACCTTTCTTCCAGCTTCCCGTTAAGGAAGGTGATTTTGATATCCATTTGTCAGATCTCAAAATCTAAGTATGCCACTATCGCAAACATGATCCAGATGGACTTGAACATTGCCACAAGAGAGAACATCTTATCATAGTCAATATCATAATGCTGACAGTATCCCTTGGCAATTAGACGGACTTTATAGATCTCCACCTTTTCATTCATTCTTCTTTTTCTCTTAAAAATCTATTTACATCTCATGAATTTAATCTCTTCTGATGGATCAACCAGTGTCCATACACCATTGATTTTCATAGACTCTATCTCAGATTTTATGACATCAAGCTATTTCGGGAGTCAGATCTTTGCATAGCATCCATGTTGGTGATCGGATTCTTATCGTTCTCATCTCATTCGATAAGATCACCATTTCGGATCAAAAAACTATAGTATCTATCTGGTTGATATGATATTCTATCAGATCTCCTTAATGGTGCCTCTACAGGCTTGAATTTATTTTCCAATCAAATCTGATTCTGTATATACCGATATTTCTACCTTATGAACTTCACTAAGTTTGATTTTAGTGGCATTATTTCCTTTTCCAAAATTTTTTTTCTAAAAAAATTGTCCTGTTGCTGAAGAACACCTTTTATTCTTTAGCGAGGTAGAATTAGTACCTTTAGTTTTCTTTGGATACCTTAGAACAACATTTATTGGATCTAGATCCAAGCTTGTCTATTTTTAAATACTTGACATAAGCCAACTTTCTAAACCATAAGATGTGAGAGCACTGACTTACGTCGGATCATATCTCATATGGTGTTTTATTTACAGACTTGCTCGGGACCTTATTAAGTATGTAGCAGGTATTTCAAAATATATCTCCAAAAAAAGATTGACAGTCGTAAAGCCCATCATGGACTGAACCATGTCTAACAATATTCGATTCCTCCTTTCTGACACCTTATTATGTTGTGGTATTCTAGGAGGAGTCCATTGTAAGAGAATCTATTCTCTTCTAGATATGTAAGAAAATCACTGTGAGGTATTCACTCCTCGGTCTGACTGAAGAGTTTTGATACTCTTCTCAGTCTATTTTTTAGTTCACTATGAAATCGTTTGAATATTTTAAATAATTTAAATTTATACTTCATAAGGTAACATACCCATACCTTGATAGGTCATTAGTAAATATAATAAAGTAATAATATCCTCCTTTGGTGCCTATGTTCATAGGTCCACATATTCACTATGTACTAGACCTAGAATATCATTGGCTTGTCACTTTTTCCTTAAAAGATGACTTGATCATCTTACCAAAAACAGGATTCACAGGTGGTAATGATTCACAATCATTAATTTTAAGATATCCTCCTTGATTAATCTGTCTATCTGTTTTTGTTATATGACCAACCTACAATGCCAAAGGTATGAATTACTGATATTATCTATCTTAGGATATTTATTCAATGTGTACATTATACAAACAGACGTGATAGTAAGTATATACTATGTTTCAATTATCCTCACTTGATTTTAGTATCATTCATAATGATATCACAAAAAGCATCTTTTATTAAAAATTTAAAATCAAGTTTGGCCAAAAGGCCTACAGAGATGACATTCATCATAAAAGAAGGACAATAATGATACTCATCTAATATGACACTACTGGCTTGAAAATAGACTGCATAGTTCCTAATGCTAGAACTAGAACAAGGCTTCCATCTTCAATGTTTAGAAATTGCTCGCCTTCTCGAAACTTCTTACTGACCTGTAGTCCTTGCAATGAATTGTAAATATTAATTGAACTTTCAGTATCCAATACCCAGTAATAGTATCACATACAGAGAAATTATAAAAGTTATTATATAAGTACCTTGTGAAGCAACAGATTACTTATTTCTCTTATTTTTTGGCTATTTAGATCAAGAAAAGCTATATATGCAGGATAGTTCCTCTTCCAATGATCCAGTTCTTGCAGAAGAAGTATTCTGTCTGGCTCTTGTTGACCTTCGACTTCTTGCTCTATTTTGATTTTGAATCGATGGTACGACTCTTCTGCATCCTCTTCTTCTTTCCTCTCTTGGAGGAACGATGACTATAGATGATCCTCCCACGACATGCACCAGCTCCTTCTGGAGCTGATGGTCCTTCTCAAATATCTGTAGTAATCCTAGCAAACCATAATAGTTTATTGTAGACTTGATCATTCTATAATGACTCAAGAAGGGTAGGTAGGACTTAGGTAGTGAGTTTAGGATAGCATCCTTTCCCAATTGTTCATGTAATGAAAAGTCAAATTTGCTCAGGTGTTCAATCAGCTCAATTTTGTACAATACATGATTGGTGACCGATGCCTCTTCTTGTATACAGATATTGAACACAGTACAGAAGATTTTATATCTCTTGATATCCTTAGGGGTGCAGAAGGACTTATTCAACATTTGAATCATCTCTTCGAATTGTGTATCCTCGAACTTATGGCTAAGTTCATCATTCATGGCTACCCTCATGATGCAACACATTGTCGTGCGGTCATTGAGTCACTTCAAATAGGTATCTCTCATCGCACGAGGTGCGTTCGTAGCAGGTTCTTTGGATGCGGGATCCATAACCACATATAGGATCTTTCGTATTCCAGGATGATCTTTAGCATTCGATACCAGCTATCGAAATTTAGCTCGATAAGCTTGTCGTTGTCCAACAGCGATCAGAGTGATAATGTATTGACCATTGCTAAAAAAATCAAAAGCTTATTAGTATATGAATTATTTTAATCCTAAAGATATGGACTTTAGTCTAAAGGTCCTTCCACTATTTTACATGAATTGATAGCCTCTACTTTCAATTTGAGAAATTACATTAATCTCTTAGTAGATACTAGAATTCACACAGACTGTATTTGGATCCGAATGTAGCTTGACCAACCCTAGTGCATCCATGGATAGGTTCTTAATTAATTATTTCATCAAATAATTTCTAGCAATTATGTTTTTCCCCAGGCATCTCTTCAATAGGTGTGTGGTGCCTCCATTGAAAGTCCTGGTTAGGTTCAACCATTAACATGACTACTTCAAATGCATCCAACAAATGAATGTTTAGACTCGAGTGTGGCTCGACCAATTTGACCATTGATCTGAAGGGCATAACAAGATGATCATATAATGAATGATAATTTCAATACTCAATAGACACCAGACGTATGGCACCTCTAATACCTATTTAGAATATTGGACGTATTATCATGTACTTTAATGGGAGGCTATGAACTAGTTGTCCCCATAACTATATCATTTTAAGGATGTAATAATTTAAAGGATTTGATTTAATGATTTGAGAATAAGAGAGGAGATTGACGTGCAAGTCATAAGTTCTCCCACTGACTTCACCAAGTCATGAAGAAGACTTGATACAAGCTGATCTAGAGACATCTAAATCAGTCATATTAATTTATCTTAATGGTATGGGTCAGCTCAAATTAATCAGTAATCTAATCAAAACATGATCTATCGTATTGGCTAAGTAAGTGAGATTGATGGGAGGGTCTGTCTCGACTTGTCTTAGACACCATTGAAATGACCAGATAAGCGAACTGTCAATTAAAAATGACCGATCGAATTACCATGCAATATTATCAAACTTATTTTAGATACTAATTGGTCGATCAATTTTAATTTAGTCAGCTAAAGGACTCGAGCTAAACCATTAAGCCACGATCATGGTCCAATTGGTATGGTCAAAAATATAGACTTGACTAAGCTGCAACTATTGAGATTGATCCAGAAAAATTCTGATCTAATCTAATTCAATATTTGATTAGATTTAATTAATTTCTTTAATTGATCTATATTTATTTTTAATCTTAGGTCTAACCCAATTAGATGACCTGATTTGTGCTAAGTTATTGCCCATCGATTTATGAGGTGTTTTAAGATCTTCAATTCTCAAATCTAGATCCTTTCAAAACTTAATTCCAAATTTTGTGTGTGAAACGTATGTTTCAGTTTGTAGAACTATTCTATCAAGATTTCAAGTAAAGCATGCCCTAAGGGGACTTTCCACCATCTTGATCAGCCCACATGGTGAGAGAATAGTTGAAAAATATGGTTAAGTAGATCAAATCAGATTTGATTCAATTCAAATCTAATTCAAATATGATTTGAATTAATTTAAAAAAGATTGCTGATCCTAGTCTAATTAGGATTCTTGTCCAAATCTAACTTGATAAATTAATCTAATTAAATCTTAAAAAAATTATGTCTAATTAATTAGATCTAATCTAAAGTAATTAGGGTTTGAATCCAATCTCTCATAATTGCTTGAATTATTGATTTGATCAATTCATACCCAAAATCAAACCTGCACCTCATGCACAGTGTTAGCTGGATATAGTCAATGTTTAATTCTGTATGATCTATAACTTAATTTTTAATTAAATTAATTTATATATTTAACTAAGTCTCATACTTTCAAATTGAACACATAAATATTCAGTCAATTCTTTCTTACATTATTTGACTTTGGTACACGACTCCATAGGTTTGAATACTACGTCGATAGCATAGGAACTCCTTTCTATATTAATCGAAGTGATCATCTAGCAATGATACCCGACATCTGGATAGATCAAATATTTGCAAAATAATATTCAAGAATTTTGATATATGGTTATTAGATAATTCATCCCTTTGACCCTAATGCTCAAAGTGACCTAGGTTTTAACTATTAATCCTAAAACAGTCATCCACATGGTATTTCAACCTTTCAAATCTATCATATGGATTATTCTGGCTAAGATTTTACTAAATTAAAATATAGTGATATATTAATTTCTATAATTCAGAGATATCAATCCCATTTTGATCCACACATAGACTTCGTTAGTATTTGACTGTACCCAGTACAGTAAGTTGCTTGTAAGTCTGATGGACACTTATGTCTATATACTTCAAGAGCTGCTCTTGATAACAGAGCACTCAGCGGATGAGTCACTTATTCAGTGATGATATACTTTTATATATCATATGTATGCCATACCAGTGTCTCTATACTCCTTAGTTATGAGGACAACCAACCTATATGACATGCAATAATCTACACTCGATAAATGTCATCATCCTATTATTGACATATCATTTGATCATGAATAAATTTAAAAATTATTTGATAATTCTTTTTTATTGATCATAATATAGTTCTAAGAACTTCATCACAACATAAGAATTCTAATAAGAAAGATGTACACCTTGTGATAAAAATGCCAAAATAATTTTTTATTCATTTATCAATAATCCATATACAGAATCCAATTATTTATAATAAATCAATTGACTTTAGGATATAATTCCTAACATTGGTTAATTTGATCAGCCAATATTGATGGTCGATAAAAATCAAAAAAATTTGTGATGAGATCACATGATGTCTATTCAAATGCATGTTAAACGATCAGCCCAATACTCAAATCTAAAATTTTTTATTTTTCATGTATGAGATACATGTGGTGATGATCATAAGATTGCGACCCTTTTTCTTATCTTTATGATGTATCATGTTTGTGGACCTTGTGTATGTGAAATTATTTATTTTGGGTGTCTGCGAGCATCATCAGAATTATGTAATTTGGAGACTTGCGTGTTTCATATGATTTAAAGGGCTGTATTTAATTTTTCATATTATGTATTTATATGGGTCCTATCATGTGAATCATTGCACGTTAATGGTTGAACGATTGCAAGCCTAAAGCACACGATAAGCATGAGTCTAGTTGAGCAACTAGTTGAGGCTGGATCAAGATTTTGATCATGATGAGATCAAGAAAATTCTTCAGATTAATTCAAGAAGTTGAAGATGATCAAACCAGTTGATTGTCTATGCTTGTATTTTGACCCATAGACCCTGATTCGGCTTAGTAGCTCGAGCCCGAATTCTTTAGATCCATGATTATCACCAATTTTATTATTTATTTTTATGTTTTGCTGATTTTTATTTGTATGAGATGTAGATAATGATAATTGAGACCTAAATTGAAATTTTTTAAAATATATTAAGTCAAGCTATCTTCCACTATTGTAGATGTGTGGGCATTCTACTGATGTTGACTGTTCTCGGTTGATCATAATGGTTTAGTTACATTGTGTTGTCCAGAAAGGTAGCAACCTAAGAGGAGAGTGAATTGGGTTCTTTAAAATTTTAACTAAATTTAAAATTTAAATAATGATGTGCTTTAATTTAAGCTATCTTAAGTGATTGTGGGGTGTATATAATTATGTTACAATGGAATTGAAATAATAAAAGCAAGTAAGAAGGTAAAGTAAGAATTAAAAGCAAGCATACAAAGCACAATACAAAGATAAAAATTTTATAGTGGTTCAGTGTAACCCTACACCTATGTCTACTCTCCAAGAGCCTCTTAAAAATTTTACTATAATCTCTTTGATTACAGTGTGTTTATTTTACCCAAGCTCACAAACAAACTTAGTTGGTTTTTTGGGATCACCAACCATAACCTATACATCGATTATTTTTGGATTCACAATCAATTTAGTTGGTTTTATGGGCTCACCAACCAAAATCTAACAAGTCTAATTCTAGACTTGAATGAGCCTAATCCCCAAGTTTCTTTCTCTCAAAAAAATTTGTAAAGAAAATAAAATACATGATATGAAATTTTACCTTGAAATAAAAATAGAATTTAAACTCCTTAAGGCCAAAGTAGAAGTTGAAGAATTGCTCTTTGAAGCTCGACTTCTCTTCAAATGATGTTTGAGAGGATGTGCTTAAAGGTGAAGAAGATCTCTCTTGAAAGTCCTCTGAATTCAGAGCATAAATCCTTTTCTTTTTTCTTTCTAAAGATATGCAATGAAGCTCTCACAAAAAGATGTGTTTCTCACTTTAATCCTTTTCCTCTTGCTTTTCAATTTGATTCTCTAGCTTTTAATAGACTTGATATTTGTGGAGAATGAGTTTTAACTATTGGGAAGCTTGGACTAGCCGTTGGAGTGGAAAACTAACCATTTGAAGGTGTGTAGAAAACTAATCGTTAGTGCTGTCCTGCGTCTAGGGTCGACTTCAATTTTTTGGAGGATCGACTCTAGTTATCTTGGGATGAATTCTAAATATTTCAGAGTTGACTCTAGTTGTAGTTCTGAAAATATAATTTTTATCTTCTCTGAGAGAGTCGACTCGAACTATTCACGAATCGACTCAAATCTGTGCCAGTCCATTCCAATGTGTTAGAGTCACTATTCTTGTCCTAGGGTCAACTCGTCTGAGTCAGATTTGTGAAATTTTATTCTTTGAAATGCTTTAGCTTGGTATCCTTAAGGAGATCTTTTCTATGGATGAATTTTTTAATTTAATCATCTAAAAATTTCTACATTCATACTTATAACACATGATTAGAATTATAATTACTCAAAGTTTGATAATCATCAAAATTAATCATAGGGTTAACAATCTTTGTTTTTTTGATGATGATAAAATTTTGAGTATATGCATAAATAATAAACAAAATGTGTTTCAATTAAATTGCTTACATGAATCATGAAGTGATGGGATAGATATATATATGAATACATACTACATGAATGCTTCATTGGAATTGCACATTTGATATCAAAATGCTCATTTCATATGATTTTAAGCAAACATGTGAGCATATCAATTAGTTTAAGAGCATTTTAAGCATTTTTAGCACATACTCAACATAACCTTCTCCCTCTTTTTGACAATATCAAAAAGTCTAAGAGAATGATTTAGAAAATATCATCAAAATCAACTTCAAATTTCAGATATACATTAAATTTTTAAAATTTGATTTAAATTTTCTCTCTTTCAAATTTAACTTGGATTTAACTTTCATATTCAGATTTTAAAACTTCTCCCTTTTTGTAGCTTCTCCCCCTTTTTGAAAGATTGTAGCAAATTTAGATCAAACTTCTTCCCTTATTTTTGAATAATATAGATTTAAAAGTATATCTCCCCCTGTATGAAATAGATTCTCAAATTCAATTTTAAATAGGCTTTGAACTTTAAGGATTCAAGAAGGATAGACCTTTTCAGAAGAAAACTTTTGAGTATCAAAGCCAAGCATATGAGATATTTAGAAAATTTATCCTTCTCTTTTTTTTATAAAAAAATTAGTACTAATCAATTAAATTTAGTGATGGTATCATGAATGTATCAAAGCAAATCTACGATCCTAACATGTAGTTTGCCAGATACCAATTGGGATAAAAAATGTTTTAAAATCATTTCTCAAAAATATCCAACTTAGCAAAATATGAAAATATATTTCAAGTTCAGCTTGATACCAATAGAAATGCAAAGAAAATTGTAAAAACAATTTTAGTTATTCTTCAAATGAACATCTCTTTTTTTTCTTAAGAAATATCAACAGTTTAGTTTAGAAAAGATATGAAATTTTTCTAATTTGTCTCAAACAATATCATATAAGAAATATAGTTGGGCAAAACCAGATTCAGGCAAAGACAATCTTTTCCTTTTTCTTACCAAAAGATAAATCAATAAATTACAAAATAAATAGTAAGCTATCTGATACCAATCATAAAATTAATCTTCTTGATGCCAATTATGTTGAAATAGTAACTTTCTTAAAAAATTTTTGATACCAATTGTTTTAGTTTTGAAGTGATAAAAATATATGGATTTAAATCAAATAGTTTTAAGAATTTAGAAGGATAAATCAATTTGAATTGATATCAACAAATTATTCAAATTTATTTTTAGTAAAGTCTTCTTTAAATATTTAGCTTTAAGGATAAATAACAGCTTTCTTCAAATATTTTACTTGATATCAATTTCAAAAGATTTGAAGAGTATTTTTAAATTTATTTTTTAATATCAATCATAAAACATAGTGTGAATGCTCATTAATAAATTTACTTTTAAGATAAAAAATAATTTCTTGATATCAATTAATTATCAAAAACTAATGATATAATCAAAATATGTGAAGCATGAATAGTTGCTCAAAATGAATCAAATGATAAAAATCACATGAATGCTCAAATATATCAAGATATGCAAAATACACATGTTCATCAATGATTTTTCTTTTAAGATTAATAATAATTTTTTCTATTAAGTTCAAGAAAGATACTCAAAAATCCAAAGAAGCAAAAATGATAGAAGTGCTGAAAGCATATAAAATATGAATATTTCTCTTTTTATATTCAAAAACAAATCAATTGAACATAATAAGAAAAGTTCTTAAAGAAATTTATATCACTAAGTTGAGACAAGTATAAAAGTTTATCAATAAATTTTCCCTTTTTGAGTTCAAACATGATTTCTCTTTAATATTCAAATAATATTTTCTTCCCATGTTTCACATAATAAATGTTAGAAAATTTATTTTTCTTAATTCTCCCCCTTTATCTTTCAAAACATGCACATTTATTTTAAAAATAAGCTTTGTAAGAACATATTTTTCTCTCTCTCAATTTTGTAAACAAAGCAAACATTCAATTAAGCATATAAGCACAACCAAATACACTGAATTTTTTTAAAAAAAATCAAAATTTCATTTATTGCCTAAATATGAAAAATAAATAAAAGGATAGTAAACATCAATATATGTAAAATGTATGCAATTTATATCTATCAAAAAGTGGACTGCTGGGGATACTATAGCTCTAAGAAATGAAATTTAGCATCCTAAGAGAGTGGGTTAAGGTAATCCTAAGATGAAGGTCTAAGTTGGCTAGATGGAGAAGGTGGTCTAGTATCTCCAAATAACTGGCCCAAATATCAACCCTCACTGAAGTGATAGCCTGAATCATTCTCATAGTCTCCTCTTTGATAAAAAATAATGCCTACATTAGATCTCTTCTCACTTGCTATACCTTTGAAGGGTACCTCTGAATCTTTGCACAAGCTGAAGTGATGATTCTGATGGAGACTTTCTCAATGAATGCATCCTCATCCAGTATATTAGATAGTCATGAGCTGCTCTTTAGATGGTAGGTCTGAAAAGGTGAAGCTATCTCTATCTGCTCGTGCTGCTCTATTAGCTTCTTAATCCTAATATCTACTACAATAAGTTCTGCTATAGGAGTCTCACCATCATCATTTGTTATAGTATGAGTGTTGCCTTGATGTCCTCAACATATCTCGATCCAATATAAATCTCAATATGATGTGTCGCTACTCGAGACGATCTGAGGTGCTTCCATCGGTCTATATATGTAGTGTGCATCTAATACTATCAATATCCATCTCAATTTGTATGTCTTTTACTTTGAAAACTAGACTTCTGATCATTTCGATGTTTGGTTCTTCTTTCTTGCATAGGAGAACTACTTGGAGAAGCCTTAAATTCTTGAATTTCTAGATAGGACTTCATCTTCTTTTATGCAAGTTGCTTTCGGGGTGCTATTAGAGAACAAGGACCATAAGAATTAGATAAAAATAGAGAGAGAAATTTTAAATTTGGTGGGATAAGAATTTAAAAAGAATTATTACTTGAGAAAATTAAAAATAGAATGACAGAGTCTTGAGACATTTCAATTAAGAAACTCATCTCAGACATTGGGGTTGACTCCTTCTAAACATGAGTCGGCTCCTGAAGAGAAGTCAACTCTAGTAAAATTGGGAGTCGGCTCCTCACAAAATTATTTCTCCTTCAAAAATCATGAGTTGACTCTCCAAGTCTAAGAGTCGACTACTTAAAGTAGAAAATAGTTCAGGAGTTTAAATCTAAAGAACATTTGCTCAAATTAAATAGGAATCAAAGGGTAATCAAATCAAAGATTAAGAATGATATTCAAATCAATTAGAAGGATTAAAAATTAATCAATTGGGGGGTTTAAAAAATAAAATCAAATAAGATTAAATCAAGTATGATTGAGTGAAGAGGAAACTAGATAAAGGCTTTAAAATTTTGATATTGGATGTATGCCTAGAAGTCAATCGACTGACACATTAATTCTTTTTAGGATATAATTTTATATTGATCTAATTATTTAGGATAGTCAATTACCATTCATATAGTGTATGTATCCATGAATCATCCAATATATTAACAAGATGATGAACATATTCTCAAGAGTTAAAATTTGAGGCATGTATCATGGTGGTTAATTCATAAATTACTTCCGATCGTAGGATCATCACAGAGATGGTGATCGATCGAGATAGGTTAGTGCACGGATTGCTTTCTTATGATAGATGAGTCTTGAGTCTATAGTGTGGGATATTAGAATGAGAGTGTAGGTGTTTGTTAGAGAATAAAGATACCAAGTATGACCAACACGAGAAGTCACTTGGATGTCTACTCACTCGTTAGTGACATTCTCGCTGTAGTAGTAGTGTGAATGATTCTTTGACCTATAGTGCCTCACTATTCATAATGAGATTGCTGTAGTTTGACTATACTATAACTCGATCTCCTAGCTATACAGAATCTTGAGGTGTATGTTGGCTGTAGTAGATTCATTGTAGGAATAGGATGTACACCTAGATGGGATCTACTGATCTTAGTAGAAAAGGAGAAGTCCTATGTGATTCGCGAGATTGAGTTCAGAAAGTCTTTGACCAAAGCAAGTGTGAATACTGAAAAAAAAATTTCATAAAAATTCATGAATGAACTCAAGTCGAGCCAATCTTATATATGATAGATGATGGGTTTGACAAATTTTTCATAACCTCCGTCTTGTCAGGACTTATGATAAAAAACTGAATCACACAGTGACTACACCTAGAGGTTTATTACTTTCATTCTACTGGATTACCATTACATACTATTAGATATCACTGGTAGATTGTGAGACTCATGAGCGTCATCTTGATGATCGATGATCCTTAATGGGAAAGTTAAAATTGTTCCAATCCATTGAAAGAAGTTTCAATGATATTTTGATGGAGATTAAAATATATCTTGCTATCAGACAGAATAGAACCTATGGAGTCACACATAAAAGAGACCTAACGATCGAGATGTCGAATAGCGATTTTGAATCAAAAAAGATTCAATTATCAAAGTGATGGATGTTTGACTCAATTTAGATTTGACTTAATTTAGATTCGAATCAGATTCGAATCAAATTGAAATTAAGTTAGAAAACCAGAGTCCTATTAGACTGAAACTCTCTTCCTTATCCATGCTTCCATGGGATGCCCAACCAAGTTTGTGCATGGAGAAAAAAGTGGTGCAAGAGAAAGTGGAGTGCAAAATAAAATGGGGCAGTGGTAAAAGGAGAGTCCTTCTCTTTTAAGGACTCTAACCAACTCCATCTAAACCCTAACTAATCCCTATTTAAAAGGGGATAAAGGGGGCACTACACAAGAGATGACATGGTGAATTAGAAAGCTTTGGGGTATGTAAGAAAGAAGAAAAAGAGGGATGGCGTGCTGGTTTGGTGAAGCACACAAAAAGGAAAGAAAAAGGGGAGAAGTTCCATATGATGTTTGCCTCACCCTCTCCCTCTTTCTACATCGATGCGACGGACATGGTTCTTCTCTTTTCCTCTCTTCTTATATCCATGAGATGGATGGCTTCCTCTCTATCATCTGGTCCAAGAGTTGGACACAGTAATCTCTCTTCTTCTCCTCCATGATCAATCCAAAAGTTGAACGGGAAAGAAAAAAAAGAGATGGATCTCTTATTCTTCTTTTCTTTAGATCTTTTTCTTTCTCTTGAGAAGAGAAAGAAAAAAAAATAATTAGATCTGATTTCTTAATCCTCCTGTGATCACTTTGATTATCTTGAGAAGAGAATTAAAAGAAATCAAAGATTCGATAATCCAAGGAGCGATCTCTGTAAGAAAACTAGCACACCGGTAAGATCAAAAACTTCTGATTAGATTAGTCTCATGTAGATACCTGTAGAGATCGGATACTTGTACGGCTTCAAAAAACTTTAAAGATATCTATAGATTATGGGATCATAGTTCCAACGGATCATGAAGATATCTATAGATTATCGGATCACGGTGAAGATCTATCCGTATAAAGATAAAAATCAAATTTTTATTTTGCTTGAATTTTAATCTTGCACATATACTGATGCCTGACTTTATTTGAAATATGATCTCTATGCATGCTTGATTAGATTAGATCTAATTAGCGATTTATTTTAACATCATTCTGACATAAGATTGTCCTGATATAACATTGATACATTATGTTGCATGGTTATTCTAGAATGATATTGAAAAGGTTTTGAAATTTTCTTCCACTGTGCATTGAAAAATTTTTAAAATCTCTATATGTATATCAGATCGCCATGCGATGGCATTTTCTAACATTAGGTTCAACTAAAGGGTTTTTAAATCCTTAAGGATCAAGTTGATATGTAATGCATATCTACAACATCAAGTATATGATCTTTTATGAATTGATAATTATTTTGATGTTTTTCAAATCAGATAATTTTTGAGTAAAGGGAAGGGAGCAGTTTCCCTCTAGAGTGCCCAGGTTGCATTTAAATTTTTTTTTTAATATTTTGTTTGTTTAAGGATCAAATCCTTACTAATCGTAATGGAACAGGGATCAAATCTAAATTATCTGATATAAATCTTTGTGGAGGCCTGATATGCAGATCCTCTACTTCGCATGCACGTCAGACGCTATAAAAGCAGGATGAACTCCAATCCAATTGGCTTCGCATACACAATCAATCGAGGATGAGATATGATGATGTGACACTCACATTAGCAGGTAGGATTCCAAGAAGGATCCACATCCAAAAGAGGAGGGGCAACAAAGGGAGAGATGTAAAAGATGAAGGATCTCTCTATTCACATCCTATCTCTCTTCTTTTTCTCTTCTCTCAATTTGATTTTTTGCTATTCTATTCTCTTCTTTTATCCATAGGTAGAGACCTCTCTATTTATAGATGATTTCATGACCCATTGAGAGGATCTTTATTAAAATTAGATTTGAATTGGTCCAATAATCATGAAAGAAGGACTCCTACATGAGATATAATTGTCATCACTTATGACATCCACTTTGCACCTACTCTCACACCCACTTGGATGCCCCAAATAAGCACCAAACTAATTTTTGGTCATGCTTTATGAGTGGATATTCTCAGTGCAAGTAGGAATACTCTATCTCATCCAAAATAGATCCGATTCGAAGTCAGTTCGAAATAATTTCGAAAGGCTGTCAATCCTAAACTCTTTAGGATTTTTGTACCAAGTCTAACTTGAATTTTAGATCTATTTAAGTTTAATTAATTTAGATCTAATCTGAAATTAATTAATATTAAATCCAATCTTTCATATATTTCATGGATCATAGATAGAAATTGTTCATCCTGAGATTGAACCTAACCTCATGTGTAGTGCTAGCTAGACATAGTCAATCTTCAATCTCATTTGACCCACAACTCAATTCTCAATCAAGTTAGATTATATGTTCAATCAAGTAAGTACTTTCAGATTGGACATATAAACATGGTTAATTCTTCCTACTTTGTTGACTTGTGCGCGTGACTTATAGGTTCAAACATTGAGCCGGTAGCACAGGAACAAATTCTGCACTAATGAGATACATCTAGTAACATTTGATATCTAGATAGATCAAATTATCATAAAGAAATATTCAAAACCATACTCATGATTACCGATAATTCATCCTTTTGATCCTGGATGCTCTAGGATGGTTCAGGTTAACTGTCAACCGAGATTGCTTCATCACATTATATTTCAACCTTTCAAATCCATCTCATGATTACTCTGGCCAAGGCTTTACTAAATTAAATACAGTGATACATCAACTGTAATAATCGAAGAATCAATTCCATCTTGATCCATACACAGACTTTGCAAGTACTTGACTGTATCCAGTAGTCTTCCTCACTGCATTAAAAATCCAAGTAGTTGGCATTAAAGCATAGTGAGTTGCTTGCAAGTCACTATGGTGATCTCAATTGAAGGATATTTATATCTATGTGTTTCGCGAGCAACTCTTGACAGCAGAATGCTCAGCAGGTGAGTCATTATTTAATGATGATGTACCTTATATCTCATCTGTATGCCATACCAGTGTCACCACACTCTTGGTTATGAGGACAACCAACCCATATGCACACAACGATCTTCACTCGATAAACGTCATTATCCCGTAATGACGTATTATTTGGTCGCAAACTTTTTAAGAACTATACGATAAATTTCTCTTTATCGTACACTAACATAGTTCTAGGACTTCATCACAGTACAAGATTCAAAAAAGATATTATTTATGATGAAAAATATCAGAATAATTATTATTCAATAATCAATAATTTATATACAAAGATGAACTCAATTATCACATGATTGATTTTAGGACACAATTCTCAACAACTCTCACTTGGACTAAAGCCAATCGGGCAGTATTTTATACCCATCTCCTATTTGAAGTCATCAAACTCTTTGATCCTAAGAGCTTAATGAAGGGGTCTATAGATTCTCCTTTCCATCGATCTTCTGAAGCTCGACGTCACTTGATTCACGATCTCTCGCACTAGGTGATAGCGATGCAGAACATGTTTAGTGCGATGGTGGACTTAGGTTCTTTTGCCTGAGCTATGGCACTGGAGCTGTCATATACAGCAGACAGGACCATCAATGGAAGATACAACTTCCAACTCGATAATAAACTTTCGCAACCACACACCTCCTTTGCAGCATCTGATGCAGCAATGTATTCTGCTTTGCATACAGAATCGGCCATAGTATATTGTTTGAAGCTTTTCCAGCAAATAGCTCCTCCATTCAAGGTAAATACGTAGCCCAACACGCTTCTGCTGTTATCACAATCTGACTGAAAATTAAAATTAGTATATCCCATAAGTTTCAGATCAGAGTCTCCATAGATAAGCCAACAGTCTTTAGTATTTCTCAAATACTTAAAATTACTTTTGCAATCTTCCAATGCTTCTCACTCAGATTGACTAGTACTACTCACTACCTTAGTGAATAGGCCATATCCGGTCTCGTACATGTCATAACGTACATGATAGATCCCACTATCGAAGCTTATGGTATTTACTCATGCGCTCTCTCTCCTCAGGAGTTATCGGACAATCCTTCTTGAAAAGAGTAATTCATGGTCCATCGGAAGATAACTTTTTTTGAAATTATCTATGTTGAATCGCTTCAACAAGGTATTAATGTACGTGGATTGGGACAATCCAAAAACTTCTAAATCTATCCCTATAGATCTTCATCCCTAGAATATAGGATGCTTCTCCCAAGTCTTTCATGGAGAACTGTGATGATACTATAGCTTCACACTCTGTAAAATCAGGATGTCATTTTCTAGTAACAGTATGTCATCCACATACAGCACAAGAAAAATGATCACAGAATCGTAAGCCCATTTGTAGATGCAAGGCTCTTCTTCATTCCTAATGAAGCTATATATTTTGATTACTTTATCAAATGCATGTTCCAACTCCTCGATGCCTGCTTAAGTCCATAAATTGACCTTTTCAGCTTGCACACTTTTGACTCGTCTGTGGATGTGAACCCTTCAGGTTGTATCATATACATCTCTTCTTCCAGCTCTCCATTAAGAAAAGTGGTTTGACATCTATCTGCCAGATCTCATAATCTAAGTGTACAGCGACAGCAAGCATAATCCAGATGGATTTGAGCATTGTCACAGGAGAGAACATCTCATCATAGTCAATACCATAATGCTGATGGTAACCCTTAGCAACTAGATGGGTTTTATACATCTCTACCTTTCTGTTCGCTCCTCTTTTTCTCTTAAAAATTTAATTACACCCTATGGATTTTATTCCTTTGGGCAGATCAACTAGTGTCCAAATACTATTGATCTTCATGGACTCCATCTCGACTTTATAGTCTCAAGCTATTTTTGAGAGTCGGGCCTTTGCATGGCCTCCATATAGGTGATCGGATCCTCATCATTCTCATCAAGTTCAATAGGATCACCGTCCCAGATCAAAAAATCGTAGTATCTGTTCAGTTGATGCGTACTCTCCTTAATGGTGCCTCTACTGGCTCCAGATTCGATTCACCAATCGAACATAATTCTATATGTGTCAGTCCTTCCACCTCATAAACTTCATCAAGTTCAATTTTATGGGCATTAGCTCCTTCACCAAATTTTTTTTTTCAAAAAGACTGTCCGACTGCTGACAAAGACCTTTTATTCTGCAGTGAGGTAGAAGTAGTACCTTTAGTTTTCTTTGGGTATCCTACGAACAAGCATCTATCGGACTTCGATCCAAGCTTATCTATCTTTAAATGCTTGACATAAGCTGGACACCCCTAGATCCTAAGATGTGAGAGCACTGGCTTAGCCCAGTCCATATCTCATATGGAGTTTTATCGACAGACTTGCTGGGCACCTTATTCAAAATATAACAGGCAGTCTCTAGAGTATATCTCCAAAAATATATTGATAGACTGAAAAAGCCCATATGGATCGGATCATGTCTAACAAGGTTCGATTTCTCCTCTCGGACACACCATTATATTGTGGTGTTCCAGGAGGGATCCATTGTGAGAGAATTTCATTCTCTTCCAGATATGTCAGAAACTCACTGGTGAGGTATTCACCTCCTCAATTTGATCGAAGGATCTTAATGCTCTTTTCAGTTTGTTTTTCTACTTTAGCACGGAATCGTTTGAACATTTCAAATGATTCTGACTTATGCTTCATAAGATAGATATACCCATACTTCGATAGGTTGTCTGTAAATGTAATGAAGTAATAGTATCCTCTTCTAGTACTTATGTTCATAGGTCTACATACATCAGTATGTATTAGACCTAGGACATCACTGGCTCTTTCACCTTTTTCTTTAAAAGGTGACTTAGTCATCTTACCAAGTAGACAAGATTCACAAGTAGGTAATGATTCATAATTATCTATCTCAAGAACACATTCTTTGATCAATCTGTCAATCCTATTATTGTTCACATGACCAAGCCTACAATGCCAAAGGTAGGATTCGCTGATATTATCTATTTTGGAGTGTTTACTAGGTGTGTTTATTACACTAACAGGCTGTGATATTATGTATATGCCATGTTTTAATTGTCCATGCATAATTGTAGTATCATTCATAATGATATTGATATTATGTATATGCCATATTTTAATTGTCCATGCATAATTGTAGTATCATTCATAATGATATTACAAAAATCATCTTTTATTATAAACTTGTAACCAAGTTTGGCCAAAAGACCTATAAAAATGACATTCATCATAAAGGAGGGACAATAATAACAATCATCTAACATGACACTACTGGACTCGAAGATAAGCTGTAAAGTTTTCAAGGTCAGAACTGGAACAAGACTTCCATCTCCAATGTTAAGGAACCGCTCGTCCTCTCAAAATTTTCTACTTACCTGCAGTCCCTGCAACAAATTGTATATATTAATAGGACTTTCGGTATCCAATACCCAGGTAGTAGTATCACAAACAAAGAAATTATAAAGTGTTATCATATAAATACCTTGTGAAACAACCACTTGCCTCTTTCTCTTGTTCTTAGGCCTGTTTGGGTCAAGGGTGACTATATACACAGGACAATTCTTTTTTCAATGACCCAGCTTTATATAGAAGAAGCATTCTACCTGGCTCTTGTCAACTTTTGATGGTTTGCTCTACTTGGGATCGACGGTACTGAATTTTTGCATCTTTTTTTTTTCTCTCCTAGAGGATCGACGCTCTACAGATGAACCTCCTATTAAATTCACTGGCTCCTTTTGGAGCTGGTGATCCTTCTCAAAAGTCTGCAATAATCCTAACAAACCATGGTAGTTTACTGTAGGCTTCGTCATTCTATAATGATTGAGAAATGGTAGGTAGAATTTCGATAGCGAATTGAGGATAGCATCTTTGCCTAACTATTTATGCAATGGAAAGTCAAGTTTGCTAAGGCGTTTAATCTACTCAATCATGTATATTATATGATCGGTACTGAAGCTTCCTCTCACATACGGGCATTGAACACTGCACAAGAGATTTTATGTCGCTCCGCATCCTCAGGGATGCCGAAGGACTCATTCAACATTTGAATCATCTCCTCAGGTTGCGCATCCTCGAACTTATGACTAAGTTCATCGTTCATAGCTGTCCTCATCATGCAACGCACAGTCGTGTGATCATTGAGCTACTTCATGTAAGTGTCTCTCACAGCATGAGGAGCATTGGCTACAGGTTCTTTAGGTGCCTAATCTATAAGGATATACAAAATCCTCTCGTGCTCCAACATGATCTTCAACTTTCGATACCAGCTATCGAAGTTGGGTCCGGTGAGTTTGTCGCTGTCCAACAGTGAACGGAGGGATAGTATGTTGGCCATAACTGAAAGAAAAAAATATTAGCCTATTGGTATATGAATTATTATTATTATTATTTTAATCCTGAAGACATGGACTTTAGTCTAAAGGTTCTCCCACTATTTTTTATAAATTGGTAGCCTCTACCTCCAACTCGAAGAATTACATTAATTCCTTAGCGATTACTAGAATCTACACGAACTGCATTTAGGCCTGAGTGTAGCTCGACTAACCCTAGTGCATCTATGGGTAGATTCATAACCAATTATTTCTCCAAACAACTTCTAGCATTGGATTTTGCCCCAGACATCCCTTCAGCAGACATGTGGTGCCTCCATTGAAAATCCTGGTTAGGTCCAACTATTAACATGATATATCAAGTGCATCCAACAAATGGATGTCCAGACCTAAGTGTGGCTCGATCAATCTGAGTATTGATCTGAAGGTACATCATGATGGTCATATGATGAATGATAATTTCAATATGTAATAGACACCAGGCATGTGGTGCCTCTAATGCCTATTTGAAATATTAAACTCATTATCACACACCTTAATGGGAGGCAATGATCAAGTTATCTCATAACTTTATCATTTTATGGACCTAATAATTTAGAGAATTTGATTTCATTGACCTGAGAATAAGAGAAGAAGTCGGTCTGCAAGCTGCAAATCTTTCCACTGACTTCACCAAGTCATATAAAGGATTAAACACAAGCTAGTCTAAAGATACCTAAATCAGTCACACTGATTCACCTTAATGGCATAGGTCTGCACGAATCGACTAGTGACCTAATCAAAACATAATCTATCATATTGGTCAGGTAAGTGAGATCAGTGGGAGGGATCTGCCCTTAACTCATCATAGATGCATCTAGGTGAATAGTTTTCAATTAAAAATTACTTGAACGAATCTGCCAAACTTACCTTAGACACCAACTGGTTAATTAGTTTTGATTTGGCACATCAGAAGATTCGGGCTCAATCATGGAGCCATGATCATGGTCCATTTATTAGGGTCAAATACATGGACTTGATCAAATTTTAACTATTGAGATTGATTTAGAGAAATACTGACCTAATCTAATTCAACACTTTATTGGATTTAATTAATTTTTCTACTTGGTCCATATGTGTTCCTAATCTTCGGTCTAACTCATTAAAAAGACCTGATTCATGCTAACCCTTTGCTCATCATATTATGTGATGTCTTAATGATCTTTAATTCTTAATTCTAGATCATTCAAACTTAATTCAAAATTAAGTATGTGAAATGTGTGTTTCAGTTTGTAGAACTATTCTACAAGGATTTCAAGTGAAGCATACCATATATTTTAATACATAAAAATAAATTTTTATAATATGTTTAACAATTAAATATACATAGATATGATCTAAACTTTATTCATACCTCTCATGTATCATGATAACTTTTAGATCAATACCAATTACATCATATGTAACATGTAATTCAGATCTAAAATAATTTTATATTTAAATTTTATTCTATTATAATAAATTATAAATTATTTTAGATCTAATCTAAATATATTTATGATCAAAATAATATATAAAAGTCTGTTCACTTTTTTTCTTCATGAAACTGGATCACAACGACACCCCTACACGTCATAAGAGAACCCATCGAATAGGCAAAAGAGAGATTAATCTCTTTAATCTCTTATGATCGAATGGTCTATTGATCTCATCAATCCGAGTACTAAGCTACTAAGATCTGAAATTTAATTTTATATATAATTATATTAATATATAATTATTGATAAAACTATTTTATGTCATGAACATATTCTTGATCTCATCAACTATGTTCTTAATTTAATCTAATTAGATTTGATATATCATATACATCATATCAAATCTAAAACTTATCTTATACTAATTATAAAATATTAATTTTAGATTTAATATCAAATAAAAAAAATAATTAGATGCAAATATGAATACATAAAGAATTAAATTCTGGTAAAATCTGTTTTCGCGCAGTGCTGAATTATAATAGGATTCAGATCTAAATATCTATCAAAATAGATCTACTTTAAATCTAAAATAATTTTTATTTTATAAAAAAATAATAAAATTAAAATTTTATTAAAATAAATTTAAAATAGATTTTTAATTCATATTATTTTTTATCAAAAATTCAGCAACAGCAGAATTCTGTTATAATAGATTTGTAACAACCTCAATCAATCATTGATTAGGCACCTCTAATCCGATTAAAATCAGATCAAAAATTTTATATAAATAGATTTAAATGAGATTTAATATCATAAAATTTTTTTTAATTATATCTTATATAAATAATCATAAAAAAATTTATTTTATATGTATATATTTCAGGCTTGCTCTGATACCAGTTAAAGGGAAGGGAACAATTTCCCTCCAGAATATCCAGGTTGAATCTAAAATTTTTTTTTAATATTCTACTTATTTAAGAATCAAATTTTTACCTGAATCATAGTAGAATTAGAGATCAAAACTCAAATTATCTGATATAAACTTTTGTGGAGGCTTGGATATACAGACCCTCTACTTCACATGCACGTCAGATGCTGCAGGAAAGCAGGATGAACTCCAATCAATTGGCTTCGTATACATAATTAATCGAAGGATGAGATGTGATGATATGACCCCTCATACCAGCAGGTAGGATGTCCAAGAAGAATCCACACCCAAGGAGAGGAGGTGGCAACAAAGGGAGAGATGTAGAAGATGAAGGACCTCTCTCTTCACACGCCTGTCGCTCTTTCTTTTTTCTCTCCTCTCAATTTGATTTGTTTGCTATTCTATTCTCTTCTTTTCATCTATAGGTAGAGATCCTCTCTATTTATAGATGATTCTCATGACCCAATGAGAGGAAGACTTTTTATTCAAATTAGATTTGAATTGAACCAATACTCATAAAAGGACTCCTACATGAGATATAATTGCCATCACTTATGACATCCACTTTGCACCCACTCCTACACCCACTTGGGATGCCCCAAATAAGTATCAAACTAATTTTAAGTCATGCTTCATGAGTGGGTATTCTCAGTGTAAGTAGGAATACTTATATCTCATCCAAAATAGATTCGATTTGAGTCCGATTCGAAGTTGGTTCGAAATAATTTTGAAAGGCTGTCAATCCTAAACTCTTTAGGACATTTTGTACCAAATCTAACTTAAATTTTGGATTTATTTAAGTCTAATTAATTCAGATCTAATCTAAAATTAATTAGTACTTAAATCTAATCTTTCATATTTTCAAGGATCATAGATAGAAATTGTTCATCCCTGAGATTAAACCGAAACCTCATGTGTAGTGCTAGCTAGACATAGTCAACTCTTCAATCCCGTTTGACCCATAACTCAATTCTCAATCAAATTAGCTTATATGTTCAATCAAGTCAAGTACTTTCAGATTGAATATATAAATATAGATCAATTCTTTCCTACTTTGTCTGACTTGTGTGCGTGGCTCCATAGGTTCAAACACTAAGCCGGTAGCACAGGAACCAAATCTTACACTAATCGAGATACCATCTAGCAATGATTTTTGATGTCTAGATAGATCAAATTATCATAAAAGAATATTTCAGAATCCATACTCATGGTTACCGCATAATTCATCCTTTTGACCCTGGATGCTTTAGGATGGTTCAGGTTAACTGTCAACCAAGATTGCTTCATCCATATTGTATTTCAACCTTTCAAATCTATCTCATAGATTATCCTGATCAAGATTTTACTAAATTAAAAAATAGTGATACATCAACTTCAATAATTCGGAGGGGTCAATCCCATCTTGATCCATACACAGACTTCGCAAGTACTTGACTGTACCCAGTAGCCTTCCATCACTATATTAAAAATTCAGATAGTTCGGCACTAAAGCACAGTAAATTACTTGCAAGTCACTATGGTGATCTCAGGTCTGAAGGATATTTATACTCATATATTTTGCAAGCAGCTCTTGACAGTAGAACGCTCAGCAGGTAAGTCACTTGTTCAGTGACGATGTACCTTTATATCTCACCTGTATGCCATACCAGTGTCACCACACTTCTGTTAAAAAATATGTCCTAAAAATTAATCATCAACCTGTTGATGGTTGAGCAACTTTGTATTGTAATTGATTTATTAATAAATAAAATATATTTTTAGCATTTTCATCATAAATTTTCATCTTCTAATGAATTTCGTTGTTGTGATGAAGTCCTTCGGACTATTTAGATTTGATAAAAAAAGAATTTATCGATTAGTCCTTAAAACTGTTCACGATCAAATGATGGACTGTTAATAAAGACGACAGCTTCTCTCGAACATAGGTCGCTGTAGGCCATATGGGTTGGTTGTCCTCTTAACCAAGGAGTGTGGAGACACTGGTACGGCATACAGATGAGATGTAAGGATACATCATCATTGAACATGACCAACTCCAGAGTATTCTGCTGTCGAGAATATCTCTGATGGGATATAGATATAAGTGTCTCTTAGATCTGAGATCACCTCAGTGACTTGCAAGCAACTTACTGTGCTTTGGTACTAGACTAACTAAATTTTTAATTCAGTGACGAAAGGCTTTTAGACACAGTCAAGTACTTGCAAAGTCAGAGTGTGATCAAGATGGGATTGACCACTCCAAGAGTTGGAGAAGAATGAGTCGCTGTATTTCAATTTAGCAAAACCTTGATCAGGATAATCCATCAGATGGATTTGATATTTTAAAATATAATGTGGACAACCTGATCAGAGTTGACAATTGAACTCTGAGGTTTTCTATGAGTATTTTGGTCAAGGGGATGAATTATATGGAAACTATATCCGTATGGGTTCTAAGGATGTTGTTCTACACATTCGATCTATCCGGCCGTCGGGTACCATTGCTAGATGGTCACTTCGATTGGTAAAAAAAATTATTTCTGTGCTATTGACTTAGGTTTAGACCTATGAGATCACACACATTAGAGCTCACAATTCGATCGGATGGTTGATCAACGATTAATAATCGTTCTAGGGTTAAACGATCAATACGATTGACATTTATCCTAGTGCAAGTGTTGCAGGAGGATCGATTAGCAATTTGATTGCTAATTGGCTTAATTTGATTAAGCCAATAGAATGAGATTAAGTCTAATTGAATATGATTTAATTAGATTTAGTTTGGACTTGATTGGATCAAATCCAATTGGTTTATTGGATAAGCCAAGTGCAAGAAAAAACTAGTCCTAGTTCAATTAGGATTTGGATCAACCTAATTTTTAATTTGATTAAAAAATTAAATTAGATTTAAATCTAATTTAATTTGATTAAATTAAATTTTTAATTAGATTAAGATCTATTTTAATTTGGTTGATTTAGTTTTGGTTTGATTTGGTTTGAGAAACCAAATTTGAACAAGTCATATATTGAATCCTAGTAAGACTAGGATTCTACCTTGTGCCACCTTAGCCCCCCACGCCCACTCTCTCTGATTTTGTGTGACAAAATCTTCTCTCCCAAGCCTTCACGTATACCCAAAGCTTTTCACTCTTTCTTTCTTACATGGAATGTGATTATGGACCAAGTCAAATTAGGAATTAGTTTGGATTTCAAATTCTATAAGATAGAATTTTAGGAAACCAAAACTCTTTCCTTATGGTACTGATTTTATCAAGATTTTTTTTGAGATTTTTGTGACTTTTATGGCACATATTGTGTGCCCTTTGCTGGTGGTCCATGGTAGAAAAAGGAGGGGGTGCCCAATAGTTGGGCACCACTTGTCTTGTCCTGTTTAGATTTTCTTGTCCTGTTTGGATTTTCTTTGATTAGGTATTTGACCTAGACAAGGACTCTTCATATCTCATTATTTAAGATAAATTTTTTATTAAAATTTTTATGAAACATAGAGAATTGAGAGACCTTTGGAGCATGTAAAAATCAAGGAGAAAGAGTGTTAGGGTGTAGAGATATAATAGACACAAAACTAGGTATCTAGGTGAGAGCAAAGACAAGAAGAAGAGGGTCTTCTTCTAGGGTTGTTGAGTTTACCTCTTTCCTTCCTCCATCTATGAGTTTTCTGAGAGTGTCTCATATCTAAAACTTCTTCTTCTACTTTTTATCTTTGAAAGAGTCTAAATCAAGAAGAAGAAGGTATTTGATCGACCATCGAAGAAGGATCAGCACAATACTAGCATACTGTGTGGATTTCCTAGATCAGGACTTCTGATCGTGATTCGTGAGCTCGTGTGGATGACTCCTAGAGGTCGGACGTGTGTGCGGCTCATAATATCATCCTCAAGCCCAGATCAGCAAAGTTAGAATGTCTAACTTGCAAGGTAATAGATCTGATCTATTATATTTTACATACATTAGATGTAGTATAGAAACATGTTGATATGATCAACATGTAGTTCTTGCTCTTTATATTTTAATTTTTGATTTAATATCATATAATAATCATGTAATAGAATTTTAAATTTAGAGATTTTCTAATTTTATAAGATAAATTTTGATTTATTTTAATCTTCTACTGCTTGATCTTAAAAAAGTTTCAAGATCCAATCCTGAAACCCTAGATCTGGTTCCTTCAATTGGTATCAGAGCCTAGGTTATTTATTACATGATTATTTATGCATGCTTAGATTATTTTTTAAATTAAATTTAATTTATAATCTGATTGTTAAATTTAAAATTAAAATTTTTAGATCAATCACGAACTGTAGGTTGTCCTGCTGTAAGGTTTACCCCTCACAGTGCAAAGATTGTTCTAGTTCGTGTAGATTTATCTTTAATCATAAATTTGTTAGATATGATCTACATTAAATTTATAATTTATTAGATTTAAAATATATTTAAATCTAAAATAAAATCTTTTTGTTAATAATTTCTGTGCAAAGAACCATCATATATTTGTCTGAGAAATTTGCGCAGTTTAAAGTTGAAATTATTTCAATTACTTGAACCTGTTTAGATTAGATATAAAGTAGTTTCATGCTTATTTCACTTGCATTTTGATTATGAATCAAATGTGCAACTTGGTTGGTAGAACTATATTATAAAAATATTTTATAAATATGAAAATTATTTTCGAAAAGCCAAACTCCAACCCTCAGCCCAAAACTTAATTGAGAATTAAGAAGTTGTTTGATTAGGTTCTAGGATTGTGAATTGAAGAACCTAAGACACAAACCATAACACATTGGGTTAATGGGTTAATGAGAATTAGGTCCATTAATTGGGTTAGACCTAAGGGTAGATTAAAGATGGACTTAATTGGAGAACTGACTAAATCTAATCAATTGTTGTCTTAGATTAGGTCAAAGATTCTCTAGACCAATTACAATAGTTATAGTTGGTCAAGTCCATGTCTTTAACGAGAACCAAATGGACTTGATTCTTGGCTAAGCGGTCTAGCACGAACTATTAGGTTGATCTAATCGAAACTAATTAAATCAGTTGGTGTCTAAGGTAAACCAGACCGGTGGTTTTTAATTGGCAGCACGCTTACCTGGCCATTTCTGATGGTGTCTAAGGCAAGCTTTGGCAGACCCTCCCACTGATCGAACTTATCTGGCCTTTTGGTGAAATTATATTTTGATCGGATCACTTGACTATTCGAGCTGACCCACGTCAGCTAGGTAAATCAGTGTGACTGATTTAGGTGCTCCTAGACCAGCCCTTTTAATGGTCTCCCTTAAGCTGACTTGGTGAAGCCAGTGAGAGGATCTTGATAAGCTGATTCATCTGACCTCCTCTTCTAAATCAATTAAATCTTCTAAAATTATTAGGTCCTTAAAATAAAATAGTTATGGTGATAACTAGATCATAGCCTCTGATTAAGTGGATGATAATGGGTCCATCAGTTGGATAATCATTGGAGGCCCCAAGGTCTGGTGCTTATCGGTTGATGGAATTGTCATTCATAATATGATTTCTTGACTGCATCTTTCTAAATAGTGGTTAGGTTAGCCAACCAAAGTTGGACCTAATCATTCATTGGCTAGATGGGCCAAGTATGGTCATGTTAATGGTTGGACCTAACCAGACCTTTTCAGTGGAGGTTAAAGCCTACTGATTAGGGACGGGGGCAAAATTAAAATTACTAAAAATTATTTAGAGAAATAATTGATTATGAACCTACCCTTAGATGTATATGGGTTAGCCAACCAAAGTTGGGCTTGTGTGCAGTCTAAGTGGATTCTAGTACCCACTAAGGAATTAGGGTAATTCCTCAAATTGAGGTAGAGGCTACAAATTCGAATAAAATAGTGGGAGAAACCTTTTGATTAAAGTCCAAATCTTTAGGTTTAATGAATTAATTACTAATTAGGTTATAATTTTTCTTTGTGCTAATATGGCCACTTCCTTATCGCTCCGATCATTGTTGGACAATGATAAGTTGGTGGGACCCAACTTCGATAGCTGATACCGAAAGTTGAAGATAGTCCTGGAGTATGAATGGATCCTATATATAATAACGGATCCTGCACCTGAGGAGCCAGCTGCCAATACACGTGGAACAGTCAGAGATACTTATCAGAAGTGGCTCAGTGACCGAACCATGGTGTGCTGCTTCATGCTGGCTGCCATGAACAATGAGTTCAGTCGTAGTTTTGAGATGGCTCAGCCAAAGGACATGTTTCAAGTGTTGGAGGATGCCTTTGGCACACCCGATGACGCGGAGAGGCACAAGACTAGTTGTGCCATCTTCAACGCCAAAATGCGGGATGGTTCCTCTGTCACTGATTATGTATTGTACATGATCGTGCTTATGGAGCTTTTGAGCAAGCTCGACTTTCCCTTGCATGAGCAACTTGGAAAAGATACAATACTGAACTCGCTATCCAAGTCTTATCTCCCATTCCTCACTCATTATAGAATGACAAAGTCTGAAGTAAACTATCATGGGTTACTTGGGTTGCTTCAGAACTTTGAGAAGGATCACCAACTCCACAAGGAGTCGGTGAACTTAGTGGGAGGTTCATCTTCTGGTTCTCGATCCTTTGAGAAAGGAAAGAAAAACAAGAAGAAAAAAGTAAAAAGGTACAAGTTTAGGCTGGGACATCAGTGCAGGACCAGACCAGAAAGATCAAGCTCGATAAGAGTCAAGCTGAATGCTTCTTTTGCAAGAAGCGGAGGCACTGGAAGAGGAACTGTCCTCAGTATATTGCCTCCCTGGATCCGATCAGGCAGAGAAAGAAGCAAGCTGTTACTGAGCAAGGTATTTATATGATAACTCCATGCAATTTTTCTATTTGTGATATAACTGACTGGGTATTGGATATCGGTAGCCCTTACCATATTTACAATTTGTTACAGGAGTTGCAGGTCAGTAGGAGATTCGAGCAAGGCGAGAGATTCCTGAACATTGGAGATAGAAGATCAGTTTTAGTTCTAGCATTAGAAATCTTAAAACTTGTATTTGAGTCCTACACCGTTGTTCTTAATGATTATCATTTCTGTCTCAATTTTTTTAAATATTATTTTTGTAGGCCTTCTGGACAAAAATGGTTATGAAATTTTAATAAAAAATAAGTTTGTAATATCATTATGAATGGTGTTACTATTTTTGTGGATATTTGAATAATGGTGTGTATATGTTATCACAACCTGTTAACATAGTCTATTCTACAGGCAAGCACCCTAGATTAGATAGTGTATCAGATATCTACTTATGGCATTGTAGGCTAGGTCATATAAACAAGAACAGGATAAACAGATGGACTCAAGAGGAAATTCTCGAAGTCAGTGATTGTGAATCACTTCCAACCTGTGAGTCCTGTCTTCTTGGTAAAATGATCAAGTCATCTTTTTTGAAAAAGATGAGAGAGCTACTGAGCTCTTGGGCCTAGTACATACTGATGTATGCGGGCCCATGAGCACAAGTGCTAAAGGTGGATATTTCTACTTCATCACTTTTATGGATGATCTATCCAGATATGGATATGTCTATCTGATGAAACATAGGTCGGATTCATTTGAAATGTTCAAACGATTCCGAAGTGAAGTAGAAAAATAAACTGGGAGGAGTATTAAAACTCTTCGGTCTGATCGAGGAGAAAATATCTTTCTGGTGAGTTTCTCACATATCTAGGAAAGAATGGATTCTCTCCCAATAGACTCTTCCAGGAACACCACATCATAATGGTGTGTCTGAAAGGAGAAATCAGACTCTGTTAGACATGGTCCGATCTATGATGGGTTTTGCCAGCTTGTCGATATCCTTTTGGAGATATGCACTCGAATCGGCCTGTTATCTGTTAAATAGATTTCAAGTAAGTCTGTAATTAAGACTCCATATGAGATATGGACAGGGCATAAGCTAGCACTTTCACACCATAGGGTCTGGAGGTGCCCGACTTATGTCAAACGGTTAGTTACAGATAAACTTGGACCTAGATCTGACAAATGCACATTCATAGGGTACCCCAAAGAGACCAAAAGATATTTTTTCTATCATGCTGATGAACAAAAGGTGTTCGTCAGCCTTAAGAAAACTTTTTTAGAAAAGGAGTTTCTTGGTAAAAGAACCGTTGCCTCTAAGGTTGAACTTGATGAAGTTCAACAGGTAGAAGGATGACACCAATAGCTGAACCTAAGTCGAATTTGATTAGATCATATTCGAAGCCCAATGTACCTGCACCATTATGGCGATCCGATAGAGTACCCATCAGTCGGACAGATACTATAATTTTTTGATCCAAAATGGTGATCCCATCGAACTTGATAAGAACAACGAAGATCCGAACACCTATATGGATGCAATGCAGAGATCTAATTTTGAGAAATGGCTTGAAGCCTTGAAATTCGAAATAGAGTCCATGAAGGTCAACGATATATGGACATTGGTTGACCCACCTGAAGGGGTTAAACCCATTGGGTGTAAATGGATCTTCAAAAGGAAGAGGGGTACAGACAGAAAAGTGGAGACCTATAAAGTCCATCTGGTAGCCAAGGGTATCATCAACATTATGGTATTGACTATAACGAGACATTCTCCCCTATGGCAATGCTCAAATCCATTCGGATAATGCTTGCAATAGCTGTCCATCTAGATTATGAGATCTGACAGATGGATGTAAAGACAGCTTTCCTGAATGGAGAGCTGATTGAAGAGGTGTATATGATACAACCTGAGAGTTTACATCCACAGATGAGTCCAAGATGTGCAAGCTTCAGAGATCCATTTATGGATTGAAGCAAGTTTCTCGGAGTTGGAACATGCATTTCGATAAGGTGATCAAAATGTATGGCTTTGTTAAGAACGGAGAAGAGCCCTGCATCTATAAATGGGCAAATGGTACAGTTATGGTATTCCTTATCTTGTACGTGGATGATATTCTCTTAATCAAAAATGACATCCCCACACTACAGGGAATAAAAGTTTGGTTGTCATCGTAGTTCTCCATGAAGGACTTGGGTGAAGCATCCTACATCTTAGGGATGAAGATCTATAGAGATAGATCTAAAAGGATGCTTGGATTATCCCAGTCCATGTATATAGACACTGTGCTGAAGAGATTTAGCATGGATAATTTCAAGAAGGGCTATATATCGATAGGCCATGAAATTTCTCTCTCTAAGAAGATTGTCCGACAATTCCTGAAGAGAGAGCATATGAGTAGAGTCCCATATGCTTCGACCGTGGGATCTATCATGTATGCCATAACATGTACAAGGTCAGATGTGACATACTCACTAGGAGTAGTGAGTAGATACCAATCTGATCCTGGAAAAAATTACTGAAAAGTGGTTAAAGCCATCCTTAAGTATTTGAGAAATACTAAGGACCAATGGTTGGTTTATGGTGAGTCAGATCTGAAATTTGTGGGGTTCACAGACTTCAGCTTTCAATCTGACCATGATGACAGCAGAAGCATGTCAGGCTATATCTTTATTCTGAATGATGGAGCCATCTGCTGGAAAAGTTTCAAGCAGCATACTGTGGCAGACTCTGTTTATGAGGCAGAGTATATCGCAGCATCGGATGCCGCGAAGGAAGATGTGTGGCTGAAAAAATTCATCATCGAGCTCGGAGTAGCACCCTTCATCGTTGGTCCGGTCTTGTTATACTGAGACAGCACTGATACTATTACTCAGGCGAAGGAACCCAAAGCACACCAGCGGACGAAGCACATTTTGTACCTGAATTTTGCTTGATTAGGTATTTGGCCTAGACAAGGACTCTTCATATCTCATTATTTAAGATGAATTTTTTCTTAAATTTTTGTGGAACATAGAGCATTGAGAGACCTTTTGGGTGTGTGAAAATCAGGGAGAAAGAGTGTTGGGGCATGGAGATATAATAGACACAAAACTAGGTGTCTAGGTGAGAGCAAAGAGAAGAAGAAGAGGGTCTTCTTCTAGGGTTGCTGAGTTCACCTCTTTCTTCCTCCATCTGTGAGTTTTCTGAGAGTGTCTCACATCTAAAACTCCTTCTCCTACTTCTCATCTTTGAAAGAGTCCAAATCAAAAAGAAGAAGGCATCTGATCGACCATCGAAGAAGGATCAGCATAGTACTAGCATACTGTGCTGATTTTTTGGATCAGAACTTCTGATCATGATTCGTGGGCTCGTGTGGATGACTTCTAGAGGTCAGACACGTGTGCGGCTTGCAACATCATCCTTAAGCTCGGATCAGCAAAGTTAGAATGTCTAACTTGCAAGATAATAGATCTGATCTATTATATTTTACATACATTAGATGTAGTATAGAAACATGTTGATATGATCAACATGTAGTTCTTGCTCTTTATATTTTAATTTTTGATTTAATGCCATGTAATAATCATGTAATAGGATCTTAAATCTAGGAATTTTCTAGTTTTATAAGATAAATTTTAATTTATTTTAGTCTTCCGCTGTCTGATCTTGAAAAAGTTTCAAGATCTAACCTTGAAATCCTAGATCTGGTTCCTTCAACTCTTTGGTTAAGAGGACAACCAATCCATATGACACACAACAATCTTCACTCGATAAATATCATCATTTTGTAATGATGTATTATTTGATCGCAAACTTGTTTAAGAACTATACGATAAATCCTCTCTTTATCGTACACTAGCATAGTTCTAGGAACTTCATCATAGTACAAGAGTTCAAAGAAGATATTACTTTGTGATGAAAAATATCGAAATAGCTATTATTCAATAATCAATAATTCATATACAAGGATGAACTCAATCATCACATGATTGGTTTTAGGACACAATTCCAACATTGAGATATTTCAATAATTACATGTTTTAAGAGGGTGTTAAGAGTCAATTTGTAGAATTTTTACTCAAGTATTTTCATATGCAAACAAGCTTATTTTAATTAAGTTTCATAATAAATGATGTGATATGGACAATTAAGAGAGCATCCAATTTTTTTTTAAAAAAAATATGTGCTTACAATGATGTATTCATTAAGACATTCAAGGCAAGAGTGAGGCATTCTTAAATGCAAGTAGGAGCAATGTATTCTATAGGCATGCACAAAAGATCATCAAAATCAGTCAATTATGCTTGCTGGTATGATGTAGAGAAAGATTAGTTTTTACGAAACATCATCATCCATCCACTTTAAGACCTAAGCATCCATTTTTAAGAATTTATTTCTTTTATGCCCTTGGATGCTTGATATATCTACAAAATTATTTTTTAAATTTTGGTACCTAAGCTTTCTTGGGTCTATTGGAGTTAGTGCACAAGGTTCCTTTAGGAATTCAAATATATTTAACACAAGTATGACCATTTCTATTGATGCTATATTCGAAAATTTTATGACCTACTTTATTACATTTAAAGCAAACAATAGAATAATTTTTATGATGAGCTCTAGTAAACATAGTTTTGACTAATTTCTATTTTTTCAAAGGATTAAAACCAATTCTAGCTTTGTTGAAAATAGCTTTTCGATTATTCAAGATCAATTTAAACTTTTGAGAACTCAAAGTAAATTTGTCAAGCATAAACTTTCATGTTTCAATCTCTTTTCTAAGATTAGTGTTTTCTTTCATAAGAGATTTTTCAGATTTCAAAAGAATATCTTTTTCTTCATCTAGCATTTTCTTCTCTTTCAAGATCATCTTTATCTATCAAAAGTTCACTTTTTTCTTCAGCTAAAATAAGATTTGATCTTTTAAGCTCTTTATTTTTTAGCTTTATATTTTTGAATTCATCCATAAGCTCATGAAAGGCATCTTAAAGCTCATCAAATGTATAATCAGAAGAGTTTTTGATGTTTACCTCATCATTTTGAGCCATCGAGCATAGTTTTTCAACTTTTTGTTTTTCATTCTTACTTTTCTTTTCTTTGCCTTGCTTTTCTTAATTAATGCTTTCTTTCTTCTTTGTTTCTTTTTCTTTTTCTTTCTTTCATCCTTATGAGCCATGAGGCATAGGTTGGGGAGGGCTTTCTTATCTTCTTGAGAGCTTGATACTTTCTTTTGACTTGCTTCCTCATAAGTTGCTTGCAATTTATCCTATACTTATTTTGCTGAAATGCAAGAAGAAATTAGATTGAACTCATTTATATCTAATGAACAATAAAATATATTTAAGGCCTTAGCATTTAGTTGGATTATTTCTTTATCACCAATCAATACATTGGATGTATGTGGGCCATTGACTATAATTTTTTATAAATTTTAATTATATGCTTGCATGAAAATCTTTATTCTAGCTTCCAATAGCTATACTTAGAACCATTAAATAGTGGGATCGATCTATAGAATGGTCTTCATTAAAAATAGATTCATATTGGGTTGTGATGGTCTTTAATTCAAGACTGTGAGGTCAACAAACAATATTAGAGCACCTACTCTGATATCACTTATTGCTCAGAAAGATAGCAACCTAAGAGAGAGAGTTGAATTGGGTTCTTTAAAATTTTTAACTAAATTTGAAATCTAAATAATAATGTGCTTCAATTTAAGCTATCTTAAGTGATTGTGGGGTGTATGCAATTGTGTTGTAGTAGAATTGAAATAATAAAAGTAAATAAGAATGTAAAGTAAGAATTAAAAGTAAGCACACAAAGCACAATACAAAGATAAAAATTTTATAGTGATTCGGTGCAACCTAGCACCTATGTCCGCTTCCTAACAGTCTCTTGAAAATTTTACTATAATCTCTCTGATTATAACATGTTTGTTTTACTTAGGCTCACAAACAAATCTAGTTGATTTTTTGAGATCACCAACCATAATCTATATACTGATTATTTTTCAGATTCACAATCAATCCAGTTGATTTTATGATCAAAGTCTAACAAATCCAATTTCAGGCTTGGAGAGCCTAATCCTCAAGTTTTTTTTTCTTAAAAAAATTTGTAAAGAAAATAAATGTGAGATATAAAATTTTAGTTCAAAATAAAAATGGAATTTAAACTCTTTAAGGGCTGAAGTAGAAGTTAAGGAATTGCTCTTTGAAGCTTGACTTCTCTTCAAATGGTACTTAAGAGGATATGCTTGAAGGTGGAGAAGATCTCTCTTGAAAGCCCTCTGAATTCAAAGCATATATCCCTCTCTTTTTTTTTCCAAAGATATGCAATGAAGTTCTACAAAAAGATGTATTTCTTACTTTAATCCCTTTTCTCTTGCTTTCCAATTTGATTCTCTAACTTTTAATAGGTTCGATATTGTTTGGAGAATGAGTTTTGATCGTTGGGAGGCTTGGACTAGCCGTTGGAGTAGAAAATTAGTCATTTGAAGGTGTGCAGAAAACTAGCTGTTAGTGTTGTCCCATACTTGGGATCGACTCCAATTTCTTAGTGGTTGACTCCAGCTATCTTTGGGTTGACTCTAGATATTCAGAGTCGACTCCAGTTATAATTTTGAAAATATAGTCTTCTATCTTTTTGAGAGAGTCAACTTGAACTGTTCATGAATCGACTTAAGCCTGCTAGTCCCATTTCAACATGCTAGAGTTGACTCCTCTTATCTTGGGTTGACTCTTCTGAGCCAGATTTATGAATTTTTATTCTTTAAATACTTTAGTATTAGATTTGTATCCTAGAAGCCAATTGTTAACTGATACATTATGTAATTCTGAACTAAACTTATACTTTAATTTTTTTATTATCAATAAATTTTTTTTATTCCAATCATGTTTATGTGTCCATGATTTATCCTAAAAAATAACAAAGATGATTTGTATATATCTTTAAAGTGTTAAAAATTGGAGACATACATTAATTAGTGGTTAATTTTTAAATACTTCCGATCAAAGATCATCAGGAGGATAGTGATCAATCCATTTGAGATCGGTGCATGATTCACCTCTCTTGTGGGTAGATGAGTCTCAGGTCTGCGTGTAGAGATATTAAGTAAAGGTACGGGTGGTTGTTAGAGAACAACTTACACTGAGCATGACCAACATGAGAACACATGGATGTCTACTCACTCATCAGTGATCTTTTCGATGCTACAGTAGTGTGAGTGGTCCTTTGACTTGCATGCCATGGCTATTCACAGCGAGGCTATTGGGTTTGACTGCATATTTTTTGATCCTAGTCATTCGATTCTTACTGTGTATATTGATTTCAGTAGGTTCAAGTTCACTGTTTAGAGTAGGATGACCTAGATGAATCTATCAAACTTGATAGAAAAAAAGAAGTCCTATGCAATTTGAGACTGAGTTCTAAAAGTTTTGGCCAAAACAAGTATGAATACTGAAAAAAAATTTCACAGGATTCACAAATAAACTCAGTCGAGCCAATTTTGCATATGACTGATGATGGGATCTGATGAGTTCTCCATGACCTCTATCAAGTCGAGACGCACGATAGAAGATTGAATCATATGATAACTGCACCTAGGAGTTCATACTTTTATTTACTAGATTGCCACTACATACTACTAGGTATTACTGGTGAATTGTGAGACTCATCGAGCATTATCTTAATGATCGATGATCTTGAAGGATAGAATTGAAAATATTCTAATCCATCGAAAAGAGTTTCAATGATATTGTGATGGAGATCATAATATATCTCACTACCAGATAGAATGAAACTATGGGATTACATATTAAGAAATTTAATCTCGAATTTGCCAATGAGCTTATGAAGTTCTAATTGATTAGGATTTATTGAAATCTTATCAGGTTTATAAGAACCATGTTAGCATATGGTTAAACCTAATTTTTTTTGAGACTTCAATTTGATCAAGTCCATAGCCTTGAAGCTAACCTAAATCTATTTGGATTTAATTGGACTCTTAATTATGAGCCCAAAAAAATTTGATTAAGTCAATTAGTTGGCATAATTATCCTAACATTATCTCTTCTTTATCTCCTAATTATCTCTAAGTGTGCATATGGAATAAATGGAAGAATGGGTGGTGCTTACTTTTATTTTTGGCAGGAACTAGGTGCCAAATCTCAGGATATTACAAAGGGGCCCACCCCCTCTTATGTGGCATGGTGTGGAGGAGAGAAAGAAGGACCACACCCCCTCTCATATGGCAAGAAACCCTTATGTGTGGTGTCAAGAGTTGGCGCCCCAACTACCTAACTTATATTCCATGGGGCACCCCTTGTACCTACCTAAAGGGCTAATTATATATAAATTATATCTGATTTCAATTGAAATAAATCAGGTTAAAAAGGTAGAAGATTCTTATGAGATAAGGATCTATCTTTTTAAGATAATTAGATTTCTATTATGAGTCAGGATAGTGCCTATATAAAGAGAATGTCTCTAGGATTTTAGATAATAGAGTTTTTGTGAAATAAATCTCTCTATGTCTCTCTTCTCCATGCTCCTCTCCTCCCACTATTCTCTTCCACGCCCAAGGATTGGGCATCCCCCTTTCCACACGCCAAGAGGTAGTGGTGATTTGTCTTCAAGAGCAAAGAATGAAGAGAAGAAGAAGAGGGCTACAGATCAAGGAGTTGATCCCGCAGTCTAGATTAAGGTGTTGATCTAAGATCTCAAGGCTAAGATTCTTCTTGAAAGAAGATTCTACTACGAGAAGATCAGTTTGAAATTAATCCCGATGGATATCTGTAGAGGCTAGACATATGTGTGGCTCAAACATCTATGAATCCATGATCATCGAAAGCGATGAATATTTATCCGCGCTAAGGTATAGAGATCCAATCTCATACTTGTCTCTAAATTCTAAATTATATATGTATTTTTCTTCTAGGCTTTGGGTAGGATTAGATTTGATTTTATGCATGTAGGGTTAAAGAGTTTAATCCGTTTTGTTTTCCGCTGCATTTTCAAAAGGGTTTTGAAATATACACATGTTGCCTACACGGTTTTCTAACATTAGCTTGGCATTCTTGAGGAGATCTTCTTCATAGATGAATTTTTTAATTTAATCACCTAAAAATTTCTACATTCATCTTTAAAATACATGATTAGAATCATAATTACTCAAAATTTGATAATTATCAATATCAATCATATGTTTAATACATCGAAAAGATGTAACCATTCTATTAACATGAGATACTGTAGGATAAAGGTGGGGTTAGGCCAATAACGATCACGTGAGATACCCAATGATGACTTAGAGATTGAAGATGGCTGCCACTTGCTTGAGAAGTATTGAATGAGAGTTATCTATTTATTAATTTACATATCACTAATAACTGTTAGATGAGGTGGTACTCAAATTAGTAGGACTACAGTATCTACTAGAAATCATAGTCATGAAGGATTTTTATTTCTCTATCCGAGGAGTGTAAAAGATTCAAAAAAATAGTGAAACATTTATTTTTAAAATAATCTTAAAATAAATATTTTAAAATAAATATAAAAATCTAACTAGAATGTGTACTTTCTATAAGAATAAAATATTAGCTTTTAACCCTCCAGCTCACATACTTGAAACCAAGTGACGAAACAAAACTAATTATAAGGATTGGCTCAGAAATCTAAAATAGTTTTAAGTTTTAAGAAGTTAAACTAAGTTCTTGACCAAGATACTCCCACGTTACCAAACCATCCAATGGTTGATCAAAGGGTAGTCTGTCTATGCTCATTGTTTGATAATGATTAAAGACTTAAAGAAGCTTAAGCAGCTCAACATGAGATGCATAGAAAATTACAAGCAGATTCGATCCTACAATCTCTTCTTGATTTATATGGATAGTTTATAGTAAACTACCATATGAATATGATTGACTGAACTAAGGTTGGTAACTGCTAAAGGTGCCTTTAAGGGTTCAAGAGGTATGGTTCTTGTAGTGGAGCGGGCTACTTCTACTAATAGAAAGTTTAATTGGAAGAAGAAGAAGCTTGTGAAGAGTTAAAAGATCGAAAGCAAGCCAAAAAGGAAACTGTCCCGTATATTTGGAGTTCCTAAAGATCAAGAAGGATACACCTTTGGAAGACATGTCAGACCTACTCATGATGAGTGCCATAGGATCTGAAAGTTCTAAAATTGAGATGAACCTGAAGTATATATGGCACCTCAGATTTGATTATGTTTGAGAAGATAGGATAAATAGATTGGAGAAAGATGGGCTTTTTGGCTAATGTTCTATCCAGTTTGTGAATCCTATCTTCAAAAAAAAAAATGATCAAACAATCTTTTATAGGATAAGAGGAGAGGACCTCTTAGATACTTATCTAAGTACATACTGATGTGTGCAGTCCATTCAATGTACTGATCAGAGATGGTTATCTTTACTTCATTATCCTTATCGATGATTATTCACGGTATGCGATATACATGAGATATAAATCTGAAGCTTTTGAAGAGTTCAAAGAATTCAGATATGAGGTAAAGAAGTAAATTTGAAAATTCTTTAAGGTTCTTTGATCAGATTGAGAAGGTGTACATCTTAGTTTCTAAACTATCTCAAAAAAAATGGCATAGTCTCATAATGGACTCCTTTAAGAACATCTCAACTCTATGGGATGTCGGAGTGGAGGAATTAAATCTTATTAGATATGATTCGGTCCATGATGAACTTCACTGATCTTCCTTTATTTCTTTGGAGACATATTTTACTTACTTATATTTACCTATTAAATAGGATTCTCTTTGGACCCATTCTTACCACATCATATGAGATATGGTATAGTAAAAAATCAAGTCTTTATCATATCAGGATTTAGAAATGTCCAACCTATATCAAGCGACTACACATGGACAAGTTAGAGGCTAGGTTCTATAGGACTTATTTCATTAGATATTTTAGAGAGTCTATGAGATACTACTTTTACTTCTTAGAGGATCATAATGTAGTTATGAGCTGACATGCTATCTTTTTAAAAAAATAATATCCAAGATAGAGATAATGGGAGAAAAATTGAGCTCGAAGAGAGAGTCTTTGAAGAGTAATGAATCATGAAATCTACTTAACCTATTCATATTAAGCCAGTACATATACTTCTTATTCTATCCTGTAGATTAAGTAGGATTTTTCATCTTTCTAAAAGATATTTAGATATTCTAATAGAGGAAATAGAGAAAATATTCTTTATGGGAGATAGAAAATATGGTGATGATCCTAAAACCTACAACGAGATGATATTAGACATCGACTCCAAAAAGTGGCTGGAAGTAACCAACTAAGTCTGGACTTTAGTGGATCCACTAGCAGGCATAGTATCTATTAGAGATAAATAAATCTACAAAAGAAAGATAGATTTAGATTGAAAGATAGAGATCTATAAAGCAAGGCTCATGAAAGCATTGACTATCTGAAGACTTTTTCATCTGTGGCTATGCTAAAGTTCATCTGGATATTGCTTACCATTGTAGCATACTATGATCATGAATCTGATAGATGGATGTGAAAATTATCTTTTTGAATGGATATCTTGAGAAAGATATCTATATGAAGCAGCTTTTAAATTTTATTTTCAGTGACGAAAGTCATAAGGTATGCAAGCTATAATGGATTGAAGCAAGCATCTTGGAGTTGGAATACTCATTTAAGAATGTGATTAAATCATTTGATTTTATCAAGAATGAAAAAGATCTATATATTTATAAGTAGGTTAATGGGAGTGCTATCACATTTCTTGTATTATATGTAGATGACATCCTCCTGATTGAGAATGATATTCCCATGTTGACTTCGGTTAAATATGATTGTCTAAAGAATTTGTCATAAAAGACCTTCGGACAGCATCCTATATTTGCGATAATGGTCTATGAGATAGATCTAAGAGGATGCTAGACCTCTCATAGAAGATGTACATAGTAGAGGTGCCAAAGAGATTCAGTATGAAAAACTGCAAGAAGGGGTTGCTACCCTTTAGGCATGGAATTCATCTTGCTAAAAAGATGTGTTAGATGTGTCCTAACATATCTGAAGAGTTTCAGCATATGAGCTAGATCTCTTATGCTTCGACTTAAGGGAGCCTCATTATGCCATACTGTGTATACGACCTGATATAGCCCTTACTGTGAGTGTCACAAGTAGATATCGATCGAATCTAGGCTAGGAGCACTGGATAGCTATGAAGAATATTCTTAGGTACTTAAGAAGAATTAAGGATATGTTCTTGATCTTTAGAGGAGCAGAGTTGATGGTACAAAAATTTATAGATTCAGACTTTATATCTGATATTGATGGTAGAGAGTCTATCTCAAGATATATTTTCTTATGCAATATAGGTTCGATAAATTGAAAGAGTTCTAAATAACTAATTATTACAGATTCTGAAGCTGAGTATATCACTACTTCTGAGATTGCTAAGAAAGCCTTTTGATTCAAGAAGTTCATTGCAGAACTTGGTATAATATCATTAGATGCCATAACACTGTATTGCGATAACAATGGCATCATAGCTCTAGCTAAGGAGCTCAGATCTCACTAGAAGTCCTAGCATGCAGAGTGATGGTTTTATATTATTCATGACTATCTTGAGAAGAACTATATCAAGGTGCAGAGAGTGGACTTCATGGATAATGTGGTAGACCCACTAATTAAGCTGCTTAGCTAGCAGAAGACTAAAGCACATCTTGAGAAAATAGGGCTTAAGTATATGGCTGATTGATTTTAGTACAAGTAGGAGATTATTAGATGTATACTTTAGAAGCCAATTAGGTCGATATATATTTTTATTCTAAGATATAATTTTGTATTAGATATCTATGATATTGGGTTATTTATTCCATTCATATTGTGTATGTGTCCATGAATCATCCAAGAAATTAATAAGATGATGATACATATCTCAAGAGTTGAGAATTTGAGACATGTATCATTCGTGATGAATTCTTAAATACTTCTGATTGATAGATCATTATGGGGATGGTGATTAATCTAGATAGATTGATGCACGAATCGCTTTTTTTTTTGAATAGATAAGTCTCAAATCTATAGTGTGGAGACACTGCAGTGAGAGTGCAGATGGTTCTTAGAGAATAAAGATATTGAGCATGATCAATATGAGAAGTCATTTGAATGTCTACTCACTTATCAGTTACTTACTTGATGCTACAATAGTGTGACTAATCTTTTGACTAATGGTGCCTCGACTATTCATAATAGAGTTGTCGTAGTTTGACTGCACATATACTTGATTTTCTAGCCATATGGGTCCTTACGGTGCATGTTGGCTGTAGTAAGTTCGTTGTAGGAATAGGATGTACATCTAGATGGGATCTATCATCTTTGATAAATAAGAAAGTTAGTCCTATATGATTTATAAGGTCGAGTTTAGAAGACCTTGGTCAGGATGGTGTGAATGATGAAAAAGAGTTTCTATAATTTTTAAAATCAGAAACTCGAGTTGAATAAATTTAATATATGACAGATGATGAGGTTTGACAAAAAAATTTATAACCTCTATTTTGTCGGAACTCATGATAGAATGACTATATCACACAGTAACTATACCTAAAGGTTTATCTATTCTATTCTGTTGGAATGCTACTATATGTTGTTAGACGTGATTGGTAGATTATGAAACTCATGAAAATTATTTTAATGGTCAATAATTCTCATTGGATAAGTTGAAATTATTTCAATTCATTAAAAAGAGTTTCAATGATATTGTTGATAGAGATTACAATATTTCTCACTACTCAACTGAATATAACCTATAGGGTCATATACGAGCAGTTGTATCTGATTAGATAGTTGAATTTAATTTGACATTCCAAAGAGTTGACATGATCAAATCTAAATGCAATTGGATTCCTTATGAGATAAGGATTTTGATTTGGTCCAAGTCCACTCCTCATGAGATAAGGATTTTGATTTGGTGAAAGTCCATGTTGCTTGGGACTCTATCTACAAAGGTGATTAACAAGCAGAAAAATTTTTCTCCTCCCATGAGATGGCACCCCACCTTTCCTTACATGTTATTCCTCATGCTAATTTATTTTTCATGCCAAGACATGGGGCGTGTGTCCAAGAGTTGGACGCCCCAAGAAATCCACACCAAAAAGGGAAGCACCCCATTTGAGTTTGACTCACAGAAGGACTCCTCATCAGATTGGGATGCCCCTCTTCTCTCATGTTAAAAGAGTTTTAACGTGAAAAATTTTCTGCATCCCTCCTTAAAAAAAAAAAGAGATAAGACCTCTTAATGTTGGGTGCACAAAATTCAGATCTCATGCACAAACATCTCACGCCCGATCTCCCTCTTACATGTCCTTCTTCATGTGAAAGGTTCAACACCCTTCCTCATTTCACGCTTCATGAGAATACATGCCTCCTATATTTTTAGGTCCAAGAGTTGGACTCCTAAGAGAAAATAAGTCAAAAAAAGTTCTTGGCAAAGGAAGAAAAGAAGTCAAGAAATGTTCTTGACAAAGGAAGAAAGAAAAGAGGGAGAAGCTACTGGATTTTCTTGAGAAGAAAATCAAAAGAGACTGAGGTTGCTAGATTTCTTAAAGAAAAAAATCAAGAAAGGATCAAAAAAGATTCTCGATCCATTCACATGCGAAGCGTGATCTGTGAAGAGGGAAGGCTGAAATCTTTGAGAAAGATTTTCAGTAAGGAGAAAAAATAAATCCATCATCAAAGAGGATCTCTGCAATAAAGCTAGCACCTCAATGAGATTAGATACTCTGATTAGATGACGACTTCATATGGATATCTATAAAGATCGGATGTTTGTGTAGCTTCAAAAAGAATCATGAAGATATCTACGATCATTAGCTTGCAGTGAAGAGCTACCCATGCAAAGGTGAAGATCTGATCTTCTTTTTTTCTAATAATCTTAATGTTAATAATTATGAGGGATCCAGAGTTGATTCGAGATAAGATCTCATATAATAATTAATCTCAAATTAATTTTTATTCTTTTGCATGATTAATTAAGTTTTTATTTTATCCTTTCATTGTGCATATCAATTAACCCTAGTTTCAAACATCGATCATATAGAAAGATTATCAAAAAAGATAGAGAATTTATAGGAACTTTAAATGAGCAAAATATTTTTATTGGCCATAAGATTGATTTTGATGATAATAGAATTTGAGGAATTATAATACTAATTATCTATTTCTAGGATAGATGTAGGAGTTTCTAGATACTCACAATGAAGAATTTATCTTGAGAAGAAATCCTCTCTAAGAAGCTAAGTTAAAGCAATTCAAAGATGAAACTTTATGTATTCAGCTTCATAGAGTCAACCCCAGAAGTATTGGAGCCTACCCCTGAACAATCATAGATTGAAAATAGAAGAAAAATAAGTTTCAAAAAGTTCAAGAGTCGACTCCTAGGATTGACGAGTAAACTCTGGTATGTTGGAGCAGACTGGCACATACTAGAGTTGACTCATATGAAGCAAGAGCTGACTCTCTCAGTGAAGAAAAAAGATTATATTTTTGAGAGCTCTCTTTGAGTCGATCCATAAAGTACTTGAGTCGACTATTGAACAGATCGAGTCGACTTATAAAGATGATGAGCTAACTCTCTTAGAAAAAATAGAATACATAATTTTTGAATTCTAAGGCCGAGTCGACTCCTGAAGAGGTCGAGTCGACTCATGGGCTATAATTGCTAGTTTTTTTGTTCTTCTCCAATAGCTTATTTTTGGTTCTAATGAATAGTTCAAGCCTTCCAATAATCTAAACACATTCTCTAGCCACTTCCAAGTCTATTAAAAGCTAGAGAATAATTTAGGAAGTAAGAGAAGAGGATTTAGAAGAAGAATACGTCATTTATTAGAGCCATTATTGAATATCATTAAGGAAGAGGAAAAGAGAGGATTTGAGTGCAAAATTTTTGATGAGATTACAAGAGAAATCTTCATCCTCATCAGCTACATTCTCTCAAGTATCAAAGAAGAGAAATCAAACTTCAAAAGAGCCATCCTTTAGTATCTTATTTACACATTAAAAGAATTCTTACTTTCTATCTTTATTTATATTGAAACTGTTTATCTCTTGGATTTTGGGTTTCTTTACAAGTTTCTCTGGGGTGAAAGAAATTTGGGTTAGGTACGTCCAAATCCAAAATTGGATATTATAAAATTTTAGTTGGTGAGTCCAAAAAATCAATTGAATTGATTGTGAATCTAGAAAATAATCGGTGTAAGGTTCTAGTTGGTGAGCCCAAAAAATTGATTGGATTTAGTTGTGAGTCTGGATAAAACAATCACACTAAAATCGAACTGATTATAGTAGAATTTTTTAATAGAACTTGGAGAGTAAACATAGGTGCAGGATTATACCAAACCACTGTAAATCATTTATCTTTGTGGTATACTTTATTGTACTTACTTTACATTCTTGCTTTGCATTTATTGATTTAATTCTACTGCTATACATTGCATATGCTTTACATTCACTCGTGTTAGTTTGATTAAAGTATATAATTATTTTGATTTAAATTTGATAGAAATTTTTGAACAATCCAATTTACCCTCCCTCTTGGGTTGCTAACTTTCTATGCAATAATTTTTGCTCAACAAATTATGTGTGCTATCTCATAACTACATGTAGGTATATGTAAAGTAAGCTTCACTAAAAAGGATCTAAGAAACTTTAGATTCAACCTCTAAAAATGATTATTCAATATTGACCTTTAGACAATAGCTAATCATTTATGATCTTTACAACCTGAGAATCCAACTTTTATTTATGCCATCCAATTAAATGCCAATAATATAATATAGAATAATTTTTGGATTAGTGGAAGATCCATAATAGCATCCCAGTACTTCAGTTATATAGTCACTTTCGATACTATATATATGATGAATAAATATAGCATGCCTTTTGTACTATTTATTAGCATTGACCATTTGTAGTCTATTTTATTTGGTTGTGCACTAGTATGAGATAAGAGCATAGAATTATTTGTTCGGATCATCCAAACTTATTTAGAGGTGATATATGGAAAGTACCTGAAATGTATCTTAACTAATTAAGACTTGGCCATAAAAAAAAGTAGTCGAGCAAGTTATTCTTAATATGGTCTACTGATTTTGCAAGTGGCATGTCATGAGAATATTAGGAAATGTTTGATTGTTCTATTTAATATGAAGGATGGGCCGAAGAATGATCTTTACCACTGCATCAATGCTTTTATTTCTCTAGAGCAGTATGATGCCATTATTAAAAAGCACTTCTTAGAGTCCAACACATACCTTGGGCACCCATTCAATAATGAGACTAATGGATACTTGTATACTTCAGTGATTGGTTTTTTTTGTTATCGATAATGGTCAGAAGAATTTTGAGCAACTTAAGTTTATGGGTTGTGGATTGATAATCCTTGATTGAGCTCGAATTTAGAATGTTGGGGCATAGATATCTTTTTCCTAGCATTGATATTATTACTCCATTTATTTGAATGGATTTGAGGTTTTCTATGATAAGAGTTTAATTATTGTATCATATAGGAAGTTAAAAGGATAAAAAAGGCTATAGATCATGGTGAGCATCTAATGCTCCAGATTCTTCTATTTTTACTAAGAATAGATTGGGTCGATTATAATTTTCATATGAAATTAATCGAGAGCAAACAATTTCATGGGCAAGTAATTAGGATATTTTAATTCAAGATTAAGAGATCAAAGAAATTTGTTTTCTTGTGGATAGAAATGATCTAGTTTTGAAATACCATATAATCAATTATGTTGAGAACTTGTGGAACAAAGACTTTGAGATGTAGACAATTTAGAAGTTTAAGGATAATATGAAGGTTATGTATTTTCAAATATTTGAAACATCAGTTATACCTAGGGATGGCAAAATCAACCCGATCCGATGGGTATGCACCCTATCCAAATCTGATCAAATCCGCAAAATAGAGTTTGACTGGGTTTGGGTTCAAATTTGACTAAAATCTGAAAAATATAGCACGGGTATGGGTAGGGTATGGGTAGTGCTGTTTTCTATCCAAATCTGAATTCGAATCCGATCTGAATCTATGGGTATGAGTAATACCTAAACCCATATCCAAATATATATGTTTATAATTTTATTTTGGTAATTCTATTTTGGTTGATAATATGCATAAAATTATTTTGATTATTTATATATTCTATATTGCATTGTAATTCTATTTCTATGTTTGATTTCTATAAATCTGGACTTATAAATTATGTTCTATGTTGAATTGACAATTTTATTTTGATTGATAATATGCATAAAATTATTTTGATTATTTATTTTTTTGAATATGGGATAGGCATGGGGTGGGTATGAGTTGGGTATGAAAAAATGAGTTATCTGTGGGTATCCCCAAACTCATTGGGTATAGAGATGGATATCTTTTTTCTTATCCGATCGGATATCGGATAAGATTTGGGTATAAGGTATTAAGTTCGAATTTGAGGATGGGTAGTACAATACCCGACTCAAATCCTATCTATTGCTATCCCTAGTTATACCAATGTTGAGGATGAAATTATTTTAAGAAAGGGAGAATGTGAGAACCCATCCCCTGAATTTTTTTTTCACACAAATCTTAAAGTTAAAAAAAAAAGAGAAATTGAAGAAGATGGAGTCTCAATTGGACTCTATTTTTTTTCCTCCCCCATTTTCAATGAAATCAAGAATACAGTTGTAATATGAACCAAATAGGGCCAATAAACTCTAGAAGATCCCCTTTACAAGAAGACCACCACCCCTCTATGGAGCTCCATTGTGATTTTCTGAGAAATCGCTGTTGATTTTGAAGAGTTTCTTTGAGTTCTTCCATCGAATTTCATTGCAATAGGCTGTTGGATTTTCTTCTTCACCTCATCAAACTCAAGTAAGGACCTAAGCCCTTATTCTTCTCTTTTCCTCAATCCATGGCTATTGACCCACCTTGATTTGAATCGACAGCTCATCGAAATTCGAGTTGAAGTTGGGGTGCCCTATTCTGGCCCCTTTTCCTTGTTTATTGCCACAAACTGTCGCCGGCAACTATCATTGCTGGCTCCATAGCCTCGCTACTATCGGGATGTCGCCATAGGTGGCCGGCTTGGGCACTCCATCGCCACTACTAGGAGAAGGGACACGAGGAGTGTGTCCCTTGTTTTGGAAGAAGAGAAGAGAAGAAGAAAGGGTTTTCCCTTCTCTCTCTTCCCTCCTTTTTCCTTTCTTCCTTAGTTTAATTAATTAATTATTTTTCTCTATCTTATCTTTAACTCTTGGGTTAAGAGGTTAGTTTAAAAGGATCATGGGATTGGTGGGTAGACCCTTGATAAATTTCAATTGAGTGTTTTAGAAGCATGAAATTTATCTTATAAACTTTATTTTAAAATATTAAATTTGATTCTATAGGAATTTTTGAACTGAAGAATATCGAGTAGGGTTTTTGAGACCTAAATTGTAAACCTAGTGAGTTTCTCTCTATTTTTTTCTTTACTTTCTCTCTCTAGATTATTTTTTTCTCTAGATTATTTCTCTCTCTTCATGGATTTTTCTCTTGAAATTCTGGATCAAGGATCAAATGTTTAGGTAAACTCAGATCAATTGGTTAACCCTAAGAGTGGTCTTGGATCTATAATGTGTAGGTATTTTTTTCATAATTTTCGCCATCCATGATTGTCTATGATTGGCCTTGATTATGTAGAGGTGTAATTATCTACACAAGATGTCGAAAGGAACATCTTGACCTAGAGTTTGTGGATCGAGGGGTTGATCAATTATGGTGTTTGAGTCAGAAATTGATAAAGGTAAGGATTCCTGTACATTGATCACCTATTTATATGAAATTATTTTATACATCAGTGATTTTGATTTATGTGGTTTTGATGGTTACATGCTATATATTTATTTATTAAGTATATATTTGATTTTATATGAAGTTATGTGTGACATGTCATTGATCTTGACTTAGATAGATTTTGCTAATCTCGTGCATCAAGTTTTTGCAAAAGAATAAAAATTTGAATTACAAGCCTAAGATTGAGCTGTGTGACCGTATGTGGGGTTGTGGTGCTCTGGGCTAGCTACTTTATTGTATCTATTCATGGATTTGATACATGACTACGATAGTTCAGAATTGAGTACTTGTGGTCCTTTGGGTTGGCTACTTTACTACTGCCTATCCACGGGCTTGATACATGGTGATAGTAGTTTAGGATTGAGCACTTATGATTTTTTAGATTTATCACTTTATTTTATTGCTGTCTATCCATGAGCTTGAAATATGGCTGTGGTAGTTTAGAGTTGAGCATCTGTGGTCTCTTGGACTAGCTACTTTCTTGATGCTTCCCATGGATATGAAACATGGCTGTAATGTCCATAGGACTAGTCATTTTATTACCTTTTACAAGGATGATTATGGTAGTCCACAGGTTTAACCATTTTTGTTGCCTTATCCACAAGCTTGAAATGTGGCTGAGATAGTCCAGAGCCGAGTACCTTAATATGATCGAATCTGATGAATGTTGTTTTAAGATAATTGTGTGATGTGGCTTATTACACAAAAAGATATGTGTTCACTGAATATGTTTTATAAATCATGGTATCTTTTGGCATGTGATTGATATGAATAATGATCATTAGTATTTTCTCATATATTATTATATTGATGTTGGTGTATGAAAATTCTTATTAGGTTATAAAGCTCACCCCCTCTGTTTTTTTCTTCTCGAAGTTGTAGGATGTTCATGATTGTCTATGATTTGGGTTTGCAGATGAGCGGATGAATAGATAAAATATCATTGACACCTGATTAGATGACTGAAGGAATTGAATTTATAATTATGTAATTTTTGGTAATTATCATAAAATTAGATCATTCTTGTTTATGGATGTTGAGGTTACATTGGATTTTAAGGCCTTACAAGATCTCTAGGGTGTTACTCTGGGGTTCATGCAGTCATGTCGTATGCCCAACCAGGATGCTGGGTTTGGAGGTTTTCTTTGGATGTGAGAGAGAGAGGGATGGCTTGTGGTGAGGTGCGAAGGAGGGTTTGTGGGTTTTCTTCCATCAAGAGAGAGGGAGGAAGGGGTAGAGAAGGATGGGTTTTAGTGAATGACTATGGGAGGGTTTGAGATCTTCCTTGAGAGAGAGAGAGAGGAGTGTGTGTTGCAGGGGTTGGGGTTCTTTCCAAGAAAGTTAGAGAGAGAGGTGTGGAGGTTATTCCTTACAGGTGAGAGAGAAAGAGAGAGAGAGAGAGAGAGAGAGAGAGAGGTGGGGGGCTTTGGAGTTTTCCTTTTGAATGCGAGAGTGCTGGTTGCTGCATTATGGAGACTTAGAGAAGGAAAGAGTGCTTGTTTGACAAGATGGATTGAGTGTTATGTGCGGATATGGGTAGCACATTTTATCTAGGGATGAAAATAGATCGAATATTATCGATTCGAATCTATTTTCATATCTAGATTTATCCGAATGTAGATAGAAATCAAAGCATCGGACTACTATCCATATTTGTATCTATATTTATTAAAGAAAATTGGCTATAGATATGGATTAGATGATAAATGTATCGGAGAGTATCGATTTGATCTGTTTTTATATCTAAATTTATCCAAATATAGATAGAAATTAAAGCATCGGATTAATATCCGTATCTGTATCTATATTTGTCAAAGAAAATTGGATATAGATATGAATAGATACCATCTAATCCATACCAAATATCTAATTCTATTTGTAATTATGTTCAATTTTATATAGTATTTATAAATTTTTAAGAAAAATATGTAATCATATTAATATGTTGTTAAATTTATTTACCAACCACTTAGTAATATTTGTGATTCTATAGTCATAAAATTTAAAAATCTGACTTATATCTATATTTTATCTATATTTTTAATATTCAATTTATATTAATATATATTTAAAATAAATATTGATATAAATTTTTATATACGGTTAACATCCATATCCATATTTGATTATCTTTCGTTCTTAATTCTGTTTTTTTGTTATTATTAATATTATTTTTGTAGGTGGCTATTATTAATTAATGGTTAAGTGGAGAGCAGGCTGGCTGTGGAGACGACTCCGTATCCGGTTCGAGTATAGTCCGTCTCCTGTACTAGTACAAAAGACATGAACAAGTCACCCACAATATCAATAATAAAATACATTTTCTGAATAAAACTTTTACACGAACGCAAGGACCCCTAGAGTTGAGAGGTCGCCTGGCAAACTCAACCCTCCATGTCGACCACTCATAGCTTAAGGACTCCACACCGTTCGAAGAACTAGAGAGAGAAGAGAGAGGGAGCGAGGGGGAGCGAGTAACCGATGGTGATAAGAGCCATAAGAGTCGCCCGCCCGCTCCTCTTCTCTCCTTCGCTTCTCTCCCCTTCGAGTTCTTCCCAATCCCTCTCCTTCCCCCCGGCGAAATCCTACGCCTTGTCCACGTCTTGGAGAGCAACCTCATCTCCCTGCGAGTGGGCTCTCTGCCGAAGGCCCCGGACCAGGAAAAGCTCTCGTGCCCATGGATTATCCGGTTAGTTCTCTCTCTCCCACGCTCCCTCTCTCTCTCTCTCTGCTCCCCCCCCTCTCTCTCTCTCTGCTTTTTCTCGCCATAAGGATCGGAAAAGCTCTTATATATGGTTCATTCGGTTCTTTGAGTTTTCTTGTCTGGAAGCTTCATTCTAGTATTTTACACCTTTGAGGCATATGAAGTTGAGAGCTTGATGCGTTTTATAGCGCTGTCCAAGGCACCGAACTTTCAGGCCTATCAAGTTGAGATCTTTATGACATTAATAGATATTTTCAGATAGTCTTGTGTGAAAATTATTCTGAACCAAAATTTCGGAAAATAAGGGGAGAAAAATGAAATTTTGGAGGGAATTAGTGTAATTGCATCCATATTTCTGCTATGTTTACAAGGAAAACAATTGAATTTGCGTAGCTCTTAAAAGTTTTCCTCGGAAGAATCGTTCTGGGTCCATATGTAGACCTTTTTGGGGGGTGGGGGGATGGATCAATCTCGAAATTTAATACATTGAAGATGGCTATATCCTAGCGGAGAAAAAGGGAGAAATTTTTCTTTAAAAGTATAATTAACATTATGGAAGAAAGTGGAAGAGACTAATCGTCATATCAGAATGCTTGGTGTTGGAGAAAATATGCAATAAAATTATGTCAGTAAAAGCTCCAGTGAGTTCGATATAATTCCACAGTCCTTAAAAGTGTTAAGCATATGCTATCTCTATATCACCTTACAATAGCAGATGCTAGGTTCAGTTTCTGCACTCAGAAGTTTTCTCTTTTGCCTTTCGTTTAACTGTATAGGTTTGACTCTGCTACCTGCATTATATGTAAAAGATCTTTCATTCTGCATTTTTAGCAGTGAACTTGGTTTGGTAATTTGTGCACTCAAAATAATTTAACTGCATTATTTTTTTTCACTTTTCTCCTGCACCAATAAAGGATCTGAAGTTGTATGGTATTTCAAGAAAGATTATTTCCTAGCAGAATCCGTAGCAATTTTTTCTTGTGGATAAGACCTTGTTGATCCAATTGTAGAACTTGGAAGGGGTGATCTAGGGCTAGATGAGTTTCACATGAGATTGAAAATTCCGGGCCAGTTGGTCATGCAACTGTTTCTGAGTAAATTCTAAACAGTTAAATATATTCTTTATCTATTGCTTGATGATACTAGACATGCCATTTTCTTCTGTGCACAAAAAAATTCAAAATTTTCCTCCTTGATTGCTTGGAGAAATCATTTCCATGTTACTTATAGGCAAAAGAGAATAGAAGTTCTTTATTCTTTTTCATATCACTGATGCTGGAAAGAGGTGTTTTCCAAAATGGGCCTCATGCTCACCAATTTTGCACTCATTTTTTCTGTTTCTAGGCGCTAAAATGTCCATTGAACTTGAACCATCTCTTGCTGTAAAGGTGAGACATTTTTATTGTTTTAACTCTGACAGAAATGGCTGTCCTTGGTTCTCTAAGCTGATTACTATGATGCTTCCTTAATATCTATGCAATCTTCAATGCAGAAGAAAGCCTTGGAGATCTCTGTTGGATTGAAAGGAACATCCATATTTCTTGTGGGTAAGTACCACGGTCATAATATGTGTCATATTTTTTTTCTTTATTAAATCCTGCTCATACTGATAAGCATACCAGAGAGATATTCATCTTCAAACTAATAAAATTGATGTCCATTTGTGATTGACAGGGATCAATTGTGCTATGAAAACCAATTTGGGGAAGCTTCTAGCTGATGCATTGAAATATTACTACTTTGACAGGTTTGTATCTTCTTCAGTTTGGCAATAGAGCTTGAGCTCTATCCTTGAGTTGAATGTTTGATTTTGTTTTTCTTTTCTAAATTTTCTAAATAGTGATAATTTGATCGAACAAGCTGCTGGTGGTGAGTCTGCTGCTAAATCCTTTCGAGAAAGAGATAAGGAGGGCTTTTGTGACTGTGAGGTGTGTTTTCTAGAAACCATTGACTTGATCATATGATGATAATACATGTCGCAACTGGCAAGTTAAAATTTTCTGAGTTAAGAATATCACAACTTGATTAAAATTTCTTTCCAGACTGAAGTGCTTAAGCAGTTGTCATCTATGGGTCGTTTGGTGGTTTGTGCAGGGGATGGTGCTGTCCAGAGCTCAACTAATTTGTAAGAGCTAATCTTCCTTTGCTGTAACATAGACTTCTATCAATATCTGATTATTCCTCCACCCTTCTTTCTTGGCATGGTAATATTTTTGGCTTTTAACTTTGTTCCTTTTTGACTTTTAAGGGCTTATTTGAGACATGGTATTTCAATCTGGATAGATGTTCCCTTAGATTCATTAGCAAATGAGATACTGAAGACAGAAGCACCATCACCCGAGACACAGCCCATGTCAGATTCAAATTCTTTTTCAGAGGTCAGTCCACTACCCTGATATCCAAATTATTTGCAATAACTACCTTTTTGTTTTTATTTCCTTGACTGAAAGAAATGGCATAGCTAGCTTTGTATATGATCTTTACAACTGCTTCTGAGGATGCAAAATTGCAAGAATAGGAAATGTGAGGATACATTGTCTCAGAAATGGCCTTTATTGGAATGGCTGCTGCATCGTTGTTCTTTTCTTCCCCATTAGCCTGTCCCAGAATGGATGTTTGTGAGGCCACATTTCCGGTCAATATGGCTTTTATAGCACAGTGTTAGATTTTTCTTAAGCTCGAACATTTAGTATCAGAAGGCTAAGTCTCAGTAAAGTAACACAAACTATTGACTTCGAGTTGAAGGAGGATTTCTTACTAGCATAAGAAATGCTCATCTAGGGCATGTTGTTAAATACATTATTTGTTTTCATTGCTGAACTGAATGGTTCGATTCGTTCAAATCAGTGCTCTGATGTTCTACAGAGACGCAGATGATTGTTGTCATGCTGTTACCTATAAAACATGCTCTATTTAAATCTCTCATTCATTGAGTTTTTCCATTGCCAATTGAATGCATATTGCTGTGAAATATCTCAGTCAACCAGGCTTACTGTTGATGTGGAACCACATTACTATTTGAAGAAACAAACAAGGACATGCAATAACATAAGTCCTCCCAGGAAGATATTCCATGTGTTGGGAGCTACGGTTATGTGATAGACTTCCTCTATATTAATTAATCAAAGATGAAGACATTGAATAATTGCTTAGTTAAAATTGAAATCAGTTAATACTCAGATTTGTTCAAAGGTGATCTTGTAGGAGATTTTTAAAGAATTGGAATGTGAGGACAAATCAAATAGTGGTGAAGGTCATCTATAAGATTCAAGGAAGATCATCTCTAGCTTCCTGCATAAATTTAAGGAATTTGATAGCTATTTCCAGGTGATTTGTGAAAAAATTTGGGAGAAAAATCAAGATTTGTTAAAAAGTAACTCAGTAGCTAGATGTTAGCTATTTGTTTTCTGTTTTGGTGGTGGGGGGGGGATGGGTGGGGGTGGAGTTGGTGTGGAACAAGGCACCATCATCTATCAATTTTATCTATAGTTCTTTGTGTGCTTATTTTGAATGGAGTTATAAGAGGAACATTGTGGCTAGCCTAACAATTTGAACAGTTGTGCCCTCTAGGTAGGATAATGAGTAACACTGATCATTAGGAGAAGACCTTTGACATCCAAGGCATTTTAGTATCACTGAGTGATTATGTCATGCCCTATCCACTGGCATGTGTTGGCACGTGATAGACGGCCACACCCCCTTCAGGGTTTGACCCCTAGGACATGCAAGGCCTACTTTGAGTTACTAAAAATTTTTTAGATGTTTTAGTCTAGGTAAAACTATAGTACTTATAAAAGTTCTTAAAGTAATAAAAAAGCAACATATATTATGGACTTGATCAAATATCATTCACATAGAATTTTATTTAAATAGAAAAAGATAACTCCTAGATCCTAACTCTCTGCTATCCCATAATCTCATCCAAGCTATTCACTAGTATTTGAAAAGGATAAGCAAAACAAAATGTGAGTTAATAGCCTAGTAAGTCACTTTTATCTCTAATTAGATTAAGCATATTAGATATAAAATAACAAATTTCATAGTATAGGATTTTTAATTATAAATCAAAAATATTTCGTTAAATACAAGATAAATTTTCATCAAGCATGTTTACTAATATAACTTAGAAAGTATATGATGTATCAGATCAAGAAGTCAATTTCCAAACTAGTGTATATAAACTATCCACTCTCTGTTAGTCTTTTTGAGTATGGCCATGTTCATCCCGTGGCAAGGCCTGGAAGAGATTAGTTTTTAAATACAGAGCATGCTATCTATTATCTTGTGCCGGTGATCGATCCATTGGGGTGGTACGAAAAGAAACTACCTCTGAATCTTACGGAAAATATGTGTACAAATATCATGTGCCGGTGATGCCCTCGATTGGCTAGGCTAGAAGGAAAACTAACTTTTGGTTATAGATATGCCATCAGTCAGCATGTGTTGGTGATTGCTCTATTGGCATGGTCCAAAAGGAAATTAGATCTTAAACTTGCATGATCAGAGTTAGATAGAGAGCAATCCTTACATCCAATTAAATCAACACATGTTTTGATACTATTTTATTTTATGCTTGATTTGATATTTTAAAATTTTTTTTATATAGAGCATATGCAATATTTAATTTAAACATAACTATAATTATGTATAAATAACATTTTGAATTTCAATATTTAGACTATTATTCAAATGTAGGTATGCAACTAAGCAGTATAAATTGTAAGTCAATTCATACCATTTATGATAAAAATACTGGGGTAGAGATACTTACGGCTCAACTCACAAAGCATAGGAAATCTCTCCAACTAGGTTAGGCATGACCTAGATAGATGTATTAATAATTAGGTTTTCCTTTAGAGCAAACACATACATCATTTTAAAATCTCAAGCTATGAAGGATCTTTGGGTTTGCAGTGCCCACCCGAGGTCCCACAACTCAAAAACCTTTCAAATCAAGGGTCATTATGCTAGTCTATCGACCAAAAGCTAACATTTGAGTTCCCACTTAGAATCTAATCTAGCTTCCATGGGTACTATCTATCCCCGATCCAAGAGAAAAGGAGGAAAGATGTTGTGATTACCTAGATAGTGGGGTTTGTTCTCGGAGTTAGTTATGCCTTCGAGATTAGTTGTTTCATTCTTCTTTTGATCTACGAGAGTGACAAAGCTCAGGTTAGAGAGTGAAATAAAAGAGAGAGAGGGTAGAGAGAGAACGGGGAGAGGGGAGAGAGAGCAGGGAAAAGGAGGGTCGGGCCCATGGCCCCAATGAAGGCAGAGCAGGGAAAGTGGAGGTGGAGGACGGCCCCTTTATGCCACCCTCATGGGGATTTCAAGGGGGAAAAGAGAGAGAGGGGAGAGGGACCATGAGATGAATCCCATGCTGGGCTTAGGTAGCCGTGGATGGGACAATGATGTGGTGGAGGTGGCAGTGTCAGGAGAGAATAAGAGAAAGGACTGGATAAAGGCCTTGGTTCTAAAATAAATGAGCCAGCTTGACACCAAGTTGAGCTATTATTCGCTCACTGTCCTTGAGTTTTGGCATCTGCCATAGGGTTCAAATGATTGGGAGATAAGTGAGAGAGAGAGAGAGAGAGAGATGATTTTCTCTGTTCTTAAATAGAGAGAAGTTACCATAAATAGGGGAATAAGAACGGCTCTTACCTCGTCTCTGGCGTGGCACAACACCATGGCTTGGTGAGGGGAGAATGGTGGCATGACGAGGGAATTTGACATGGAGAGGATCCTGGTGGTTCAGTTGGAGGTAGAGAAATTGTCCTTGGTTGGTGAAAGTTCAAAATAGGGGTGGGCAAAGAAATAAGGCAGGGGAGGCCACAGATCCATGCTCCCCTCCCCTGTGCTAGCTTATATTAATCCATTGGGGATCCTGGAGCAGTGGAAGGAGGAAGGCCACCCTCTCTCGGGAAAAGGAAAAGCCAGCTGGAGGGGCTTGCCATCTCGAAAAGCAAGGAGGTGGCGTCGCTGACCTCCTGGCTAGCGGGGTTAGAATGGGACCTCCAGCCAAGTTTGGAAAGAGGCAATGAGGTCTCAGGAGCCTTCTCTCAGCTAGCAGCCATTGGAAGGAATGCTGCTAGCAGATAAGGAAGGGAAGAAACCTCCTTCCCCTATTTCTGGTCCTTACAGATTTCCTCTACTCATATTGTAGTTTACAATGCTTCCTCTAGAGTTACTTGGTAACATAATGTTGAATGAGGTGGGCTCACATTGAGGGCTTGTTTGGATGGCTAGGCTTAGGATCCCATGGGATTCATGGACTGGATCAGTGCAACCATCAAAAACATCACACTATAGGCTGGGTTAGGCCTATAGTTATAACATCTCTTCTCTATGGGATTCGGACCAGCCCACTGAATTGTAGTCCACGATAGTTGTAAACATAGGCCTAGCCATCCAATCATCCGATGCTTATGATGGATAGGCCATGAATTCCATAGGATTTTGGGCCCAACCATCCAAACAGGCCATGAGGAATGAATGTAACCAGTCATGACAGTCATAGACTTAAGGACTTTAATAACTGGTACTTTGAGGCAATGCACCTTTAAAAATCTCATTCTCACTAGCTTAAATAAGGGACCTTGCTGTATGGTGGATATGTGACCATTTTAATGTGAATAGGATTTGGAAAAGGATTTTCTGGAAAGGACTCTGTAGGCATGTTGATCTTCTATCCCTTCCTCATGATAGGTAACTTCAATTTGCGAACATTTAGTTTATAAAAATTATGTTGACAAATTTGATTGGACATGCGCAAAGATAATTTGGAGAGGATGGGAATTCTGTTGAGGTTGGTCAGGAATAACCACAAGATGGTAGAAAACAAATAATTCATAAATAACAATTTCAGATTATGAGCCATTCTTTTCTGTGAGCGTAATATGGGATCAAATCTTTAACGAAGAGCTGGCACTCTTATTTTCTTCATTTTCAGGAAAGCAGCTGGGCTACCATTCTCAGATGAAATAATTATGCAAAACTTTATTTTCCTCTTACTTGTTGATGGTCTGAAGTTCTTTATATATGGTGCCATGACTGCTCCAACTAAATCAGCTAAACTTTTGGTTCTGTTTGTTTTGATGTTTATTTAGAGGGTGGGCCTTGTTATATTAATGGTAAGGTTGCTCCATTGTGATCTGGATATCATGGGTTCGGAAAATAGAAAATCTTTCCGCATGTAAGGATAAAGCAGTGTACATTTGACAGGCCCTAATGGTAGCTGGAGTCTCTCTGGCATGTAGACACCTTAATTTTTTTAGTTTTGATGCTTAGATGTGATGCATGCTTTTAAACCATCGAAGGAAAACAAATTTCTTCATTCATCATCTTGTATTTGTGATAAATATTTTATGTTCATTTTGTAAGCCCTTACTGATAATTCTCATAACATATTGAGTTTTTAACGAACATTATGAAATCTGTCTGTCTGTACCAGCTTATGCAGAGCACTAGATATTAAGTAGCTCGCTCATATGCTTGGTTTGGTATGTCAATATATTATTTGGTCTGTTTGATTGTGCTGCAGGTCTATGCACAGGTACTGGGAGAGCTTTCCGTGCGCTATAATGAAATGAAAGGAGGATATGGAACAGCTGATGCAACCGTCTCACTCCAAAGTAAACAAATTGGGGAACCAGCTCTTGTTTATGTGATAATATTAACCTTCATACTCTCCAAGGAAATGGGTACTAACAGCCTCTCAATCTTTGCAGGAGTAGCCTCCCAACTAGGATATGAAGACTCGGATTCTGTCTCCCCAGAGGACATGACAATGGAGGTAAAGAATAGGAGCTTAACTGAAAATGTTTTAAAGGAGAATATCTTGTTCATGAGTACGAACTCGGTTGATTGCACTTTGTTCCTTGTCTGAATGATATGCTCCAGGCTTTAAAAGAGATCGAGAAACTGACTAGAGTGAAAAAGATGATGGAAGCTGCTGCTAGGCCATTTTAACAGATAGATGCATTTACATTGTCATACACTGTTTTTGGTCATCTGATGTGCCAAAGCATTTTGAGGGCCTCT